>NC_133336.1:226254808-226554808 GCF_042186555.1 Aquarana catesbeiana
TGAAGAGGGCCTTCAAAACAGAAGCTCAATTCCTACATGTTTCGCCAAGACATTGGCTTCTTCAGGGAATGATGTGAGCCTGTAGCAACAATAAAGATCTATACATAGAAACAAAAAAGAGCAAATAAAAAATAGAATAGCAACAAAGGATACAATGGTGAAAAAGCATAAACCAGAGATTGGGATACGTGGCTGGGCTATGTCCCCAAAGGAGGTGGCCATCTGAAACCCTCACACTCGAGAACATACCTGAAAACCAGACACCCGGGGCGAGGCCCGGCAAGGAGCACCCCAGCTGGAGGCAGATCGGGATGCACCGTATCTATGACTGCAGGGGGCATACAAGAGACCTGGCAATCAAATATAATGCTAATTAGAAAATATATATAAAAAAAGAGAAAAATAAAGGGAAAAAGTTTTATAAACATTGCCGAATGAGTGGAATAATATACACCACATCAAATCAATAGGGCATCATAGCCGCAGAAACTTACAATTTAAAAACAAGTTTGTTGCCAAGGGGAACGCCTGGGAAAAGTTATATACTCAGAATCAGAATGGAAAATGTGGATGTTTGTCTAAAAAATATAATAATAAAAGGCTGAAGGCAGATACTGTTTAACTGTTCAACAGGGGCATGTAATTACAATTCTTGATCTAATATTTCACAACAGGGCCCTGTGAGGGCTTACAGTGTTATGGCAACACCAACACCTAAGGCCCAAATTTCTGCAGAGTATATAGGGCAGGCCCCTACTTTCAAAACATCCAACTTACAAATGACTCCTACTTGCAAAAGGACACAACAGGAAGTGAGATGAAATCTACCCCTAGGAAGGGAAATTCTCTCCTGTAAGAGTTAATATGGGAAAAACGTTTTTCCTTTCCACTGATGCTTTATCACCAATCCTTGTTTCACAAAAAAGCCCAAATTTTCAAAAAACATTTGTCATTGGGACAAAAAGTGAGGTTAAATCTTCTGAAGAGGAGCACAGACAGCAAAACAAATGTCACAGGGGTGAAAACCCTTCCCTATGTTTTCCAAAAAGCTTAAAATAGATTTTTTTTGCTGGAGCTAAACATGTTAAAAATGTATCAATTCAAAATTACAAACAGATTCTACTTAACAACAAACCTACAGTCCCTGTCTTGTTTGCACTGCCTGTATAATGCTGTTCAGAGTACAGAGCCTGTATACTGCTGTTTCATTTTTTAATTTGGGTGCGGGGTTCCCCTTAATATCCATACAAGACCCAAAGGGCCTGGTAATGGACTGGGGGTTACCCATGCTGTTTGTCTCACTGATTTTCATCCATATTGCTAGGACCTGACATTACATTAAAGCCACAAGCAGTTTTAAATGACTTTTATTCCTTTAAAAATGAATTTTGTGCAGGGACTGTTCTAAGCACGGTAAACACGCGCCACTTTACAGGCATACTATAGACACCCCCCAGGTACGATATTTAAAGGAATATTTCACTTTTTTTTTTTTTACTTTAAGCATCATTAAAATCACTGCTCCCGAAAAAATGTCCGTTTTTAAAACTTTTTTTGCATTGATATATGTCCCCTGGGGCAGGACCCGGGTCCCCAAACCCTTTTTAGGACAATACCATGCAAATTAGCCTTTAAAATTAGCACTTTTGATTTTGAACATTCGAGTCCCTCCCATAGACTTCAATGGGGTTCTAACGTTCCTGCGAATTTTCGGTCCGTTCGCAGGTTCTGGTGTGAACCGAACCGGGGGGTGTTCGGCTCATCCCTAATAGAGAGCATAAAATGGAGAATGCTTTTTCAGCCCACAATAATCTAGTGGATGCAAATAAAGAGCAACAAAAAGATATACAAAAAATGGCGGCTAAATTAACTGATAGGAAAGACTGCTCACGCAGAAATAATATTAAATTTTGTGGGATTCCAGAATCCATCCAAAATACTGATTTAAGTGGTTTTATACGCCAAATGCTACGCACAATACTGCCGAAAGCAACTGATATTGAATTGACAATTAACAGGGCACATAGATTGCCTAAGCCACGTTTCCTCCCAGATACAGTACCAAGAGACATATTGGCAAAAATACATTATTACCATATAAAAGAAGATGCTATGCGAGCCATATGGAATTATCCTCAAATGAATGGGCAATATGCAGGCATTGCTTTATTTACGGATCTTTCACAAGCTACCATACAACACAGGAAAAAACTCCTTACAATCACTAAAGCCTTGCGCAACCATAATATTACCTATCGTTGGGGGACCCCATCATGGCAGCATCCCTTTTCCATTGATCCTGTTTCTCGTAAATATAAATATGTTCCTATACTTGATAATCCTTGGGCAACACTGCTTATATTCTTCCATGTATACATAAGCGTCTAATGATCATAGTCTAACTTTTGATGATTATTAAGTTTGTTTCACTCAATGTAAAGGGATTAAATAACCCTTTTAAATGTAAACTAATGTGGTCTGAAGCTCACAGATTGAAAGGAGACGTGTTATGTATACAGGAAACACATTTTTCAGCTACTAAAGCACCTAAATGTTCCCATAGATAGTATCCACATGTCTTTTTTACTAATGCTGTCACAAAACATAATGGTATTCTCATAGCAATCAAAAACTCAATTGCATTTTCTCTACAGGATGTTATCAAAGATCCTCATGGGAGATATACAATTTTAATATGTACCATGAATAATGTTATTTATACTATTGTAACAGTGTATGCTCCTAACCAAGGACAAATAACCTTTCTGAGAACTCTTCTCAAAAAGGTTAAATCCCTATGTAAGGGAAACCTCCTCTTGTTAGGTGACTTTAACTCGGTGATTGACCACCATATTGAATGCTCACCTCCTAAATTACATCACAAATCCATATTACACTCCACTATTCATAAAGAGTCTCTTTATGATGTCTGGAGATGTCATCACCCGGAGGAAAGGGACTTTACATTCTTTTCTAACCCACATAGATCATATTCTAGAATCGATCTAATACTTACAGACTTATCTTCCCTTTACAAAATGAAATTGTTAACTATTGAAGCTATCACATGGTCGGACCATGCACCCATAACAATTGAGCTAGAAGAGCAACTTAATGTGTCCCCCACAATTCTTTGGCATAACAATATCCGTATTTTTAATCACAAGGCTCATCGAGAAAGAGTCAAAGCACAACTAGAGGAATATTTCCAATTTAATAACACAGACGATACTTCAGCTTCTACTAACTGGTGTGCTCACAAGGTTCATCAGAGGCCTACTGCTACAAATCGCTGCAAGGTAAAAGATACAAAAAATGCAGACAAATTCCTATTAACGAAAATATACCTTCTAAAAAGGATATATCCCAGGCCTTAATAGAGGAACTCAAAGAACGCAGGTTAGAACTTAAACAAGCATTAATAACTGATTATGAGAGAAACCTAAAATACACAAAAGCATCATTCTACTCTTCTGGTAATAAGGCAGGAAAACTGTTAGCTCGATTAATTAAAACCAAACAAGCCAAAACAAGAATTGCCCATCTAATAGATCTCAAAACTGGAGTGAAAACATCCCATCCTAAAGATATAGCATGCACATTCAAAGAATATTATAGTAATCTTTATAACTTTAAATTAGACCCCAATACCATTCAACTGTCCACTAAAGTTATATCCAAATTTTTTAGATTCGGTCAAAATGCCAGTTCTCGATCAGCAAATGTTAGAACGACTGGTCCACAAATCCCTAGCTCTGAACAAATCCCCAGGACCAGATGGACTTTCAGCAGAGTATTATCAAAGCTTCTCAAACATATTAATTCCACATCTAGTCAAAGTTTTCAATGAAGCAATTTCCTCTGGTTCGTTACCCGCAGAAATGCTTAAAGCTATCGTTGTTACACTGCCCAAACCAGGGAAAGAGCCCATTATACCCCAAAATTTCAGACCAATATCTCTCCTTAATACAGACCTTAAGGTTTATGCAAAAATTATTGCCAACAGATCAACGGAAGTAACACCGTCTTTAATAGCCCCAGACCAAGTGGGATTTATTAAAGGATGTCAAGCTCCTGATGGCACCTGTAGAGTACTTAATTTAATTTGTATAGCTGAAAGCCGTAAACTACCCATTGCCTTTATAGCTCCAGATGCTGAGAAGGCTTTCGATAGGGTTCATTGGAGGTATTTACATGCTACCTTAATAAAATTCGGTTTTACAGGGTCTATCTTGTCGGCCATATCAGCGTTGTACTCCAACCCAACGGCACAAGTTTATACCTCCTCTGTACTCTCTGATGCCTTTGCTGTAACTAATGGAACAAGGCAAGGGTGTCCCCTTTTGCCTTTAATATTCACATTGGTTATGGAACCTTTTCTGGCTGCCATCAGGAGCTCTTTGACAATAAAACGGTATTACAGTAGCTGGTAATAGCCATAAAATACGATTATTCGCGGACGATGTCATCTTGACGCTTTCAGATGTGACTAATTCCTTGCCTGAAATCTGCAAACTAATTGAAACCTTTGGTGCCATATCTTACTACAAGGTTAACATATCTAAATGTAAAATCCTCACAATTATGCCCCATACACACGGTCGGACTTTGTTCGGACATTCCGACAACAAAATCCTAGGATTTTTTCCGACGGATGTTGGCTCAAACTTGTCTTGCATACACACGGTCACACAAAGTTGTCGGAAAATCCGATCATTCTAAACGCGGTGACATAAAACACGTACGTCGGGACTATAAACGGGGCAGTGGCCAATAGCTTTCATCTCTTTATTTATTCTGAGCATGCGTGGCACTTTGTCCATCGGATTTGTGTACACACGATCGGAATTTCCAACAACGGATTTTGTTGTCGGAAAATTTTATAGCCTGCTCTCAAACTTTGTGTGTCGGAAAATCCGATGGAAAATGTGTGATGGAGCCTACACACGGTCGGAATTTCCGACAACAAGGTCCTATCACACATTTTCCGTCGGAAAATCCGACCGTGTGTACGGGGCATTAATCTTAATCATAAAATACGGACAAAAATGAAATCTATATTCTCATGTAATTGAGATAATAGTAAATCTATTTAACTGTCAAATCTAACCAATTTTATTAAGCCAATTATAAAAACCTACTACAATCGGTTCAAACCAAACTTACAGTACCTGACCGTGAGATTGTGTTTCCAGCGCGATAACATCATGCTGGTTCTCGGCGACAGGATACTGTGCATGTCACACTGGCTCGCTCATCGGGAAAGGAAAACTTTTTTTCCTTTCGCGATGAGTGACAGGCAGTGCTGACAGCTCTCTGGTATGAATCCTGAGGGGGGAACGCCGTGCCAAATTTTAAATAAAAAACCAGCGTGGGTTCCCCTCAGGGGCATACCAGACCCTTAGGTCTGGTATGGATTGTAAGGGGAACCCCCTACGGCGAAAAATCGGCGTGGGGGTTCCCCAAAATCCATACCAGACCCTTATCCGAGCACGCAGCCCGGCCGGCCAGGAAAGGGGGTGGGGACGAGCGAGCGCCCCCCCTTCTGAGCCATACCAGGCCACATGCCCTCAACATGGGGGGGTGAGTGCCTTGGGGGAGGGGGGCGCCCTGCGGCCCCCCCACCCCAAAGCACCTTGTCCCCATGTTGATGAGGACAAGGGCCTCTTCCCGATAACCTTGGCTGTTGGTTGTCGGGGTCTGCGGGCGGGGGGCTTATCGGAATCTGGGAGCCCCCCCTTTAATAAGGGGGCCCCCAGATCCTTGCCCCCCACCCTATGTGAATGAGTATGGGGTACATGGTACCCCTACCCATTCACCTAGGGAAAAAAGTGTCAATAAAAAAAACACAGTACACAGAGGGGTCCCAGCATGTGCAGGGACTCTGGGGTCACGCCCCCTTATGACGCCAGAGTCCCTGCGCATGCTGGGACCGTGACGTCACAAGGGATGGGGTCGCTGCCTATATAAATGGCTCCGCAGCTCGCACACAGCATTCCAGCCGGAGAGAGCGTCGTGTCAACATCGGAAGAAGAGAAGAAGCGACAGACAGCGCTGACAAGACAGCGACACCAGACCGGGCGCTCGCTCGTCCCCACCCCCTTTCCTAGCCGGCCAGGCTGCATGCTCGGATAAGGGCCTGGTATGCCCCTGGGGGGGAACCCATGCCAGTTTTTTATTTAAAATTTGGCGTGGCGTTCCCCCCTCAGGATTCATACCAGACAGCTGTCAGCACTGCCTGTCACTCATCACAAAAGGAAAAAAAAGTTTTCCTTTCCCGAGTGAGCCATCTCGGCGCTGGCTCCCGCGACGGGGCTCGCAGGTGTCAAATCTCGCCGAGAAATACGGTGAGATTGACACAATATCATGGTCACCTACTGTATGCAAATGTCTAAATTTGAAATCTCATGGATGGGTAGGATAGCATCCTTTAAAATGATGGTGTTGCCAAAAATTTTCTACATCTTTAGGACGGTGCCAATTCCTTTACCAACTTTTTTCTTTAATAAACTTAATGCCTCACTTCGATCCTTTATTTGGAAAGGATCGAGACCAAGAATAGCTTTCTCAATCCTCACGAAATAGAGATCGAAAGGAGGTATGGGAGTCCCAATTAATAAAGATTATTATAGAGCAACTCTTCTAGACCAACTGAAAGCATGGTTCGATCCATCCTCAAGAAAACAATGGGTATTATTAGAACATAATTTAGTACAAAATAATAACCTCAAAGCGCTATTAATAGCAGCGGCTACTGATAAACCTCTATACATAACAGATCTCCATTCTATTTATGCCTCACTTAGGGCCTGGAAAGATCTTCTAGATAGCAGTCAAGAATTCACACATATAGCTCTGTATGATATCCTGCTTCAATCATTTACATTTTTAATTCCAAATCTTTCAGTTCAATCTTGGACAAAAGCGGGATTTCATACCTTGAGGGAAATCCCTTCAGGTCTGGTATGGATTTTAAGGGGAACCCCATGCCAAAATTTAAAAAGAATTGGCGTAGGGTCCCCCCAAAAATCCATACCAGACCCTTATTCAAGCACGCAACCTGGCAGGCTGCAGGAAAAGAGGGGGAGACGAAAGAGCGCCCCCCCATTCTGAACCGTACCAGGTCACATGCCCTCAACATTGGGAGGGTGCTTTGAGGTAGCCCCCCAAAGCACCTTGTCCCCATGTTGAGGACAAGGGCCTCATCCCAACAACCCTTGGCCAGTGGTTGTGGGGGTCTGCAGGTGGGGACCCCCAGATCCCCCCCCCTGTGTGAAATGGATTTCACAAAAAAAGTGTCAAAAATGTTAAAAATTACAAGAGACAGTTTTTGACAATTCCTTCATTTAAAGTCTTCTTCTTTCCATCTTCTTTGGGTCTTCTTCCTTCCTTCTTCCTTCGGTTTCTTCCTCCATCTTCTTCTTCCTCTGGTTCTTCCTCCGATCCTCTGCTTCTTGCTCCAGTGTTCTTGTCCGGCATCTTCCTCTGCAGCGTCTTCTTCCCCGCTTAGTTCTTGGGCCGCTCCGCATCCATGGGAGGCTCCCACTGTGTGACGCTTCTCTTCTTCTGACTTCTTCTGACCTGAAGGGCCTGGTATGGAATTTTAGGGGGACCCCCACGCCTTTTTCTTTTTAGATTTTGGTTCAGCGTTCCCCTGTGGGGAAATCCCAAGCCATTTTTATCAATGAACTGTTATGTGTATTGTCGGACCGACAATTCATTAATAGCCGCGAGTAGTTTTAACCACTTGCCGACCGCCTAACGTATATATACGTCGGCAGAATGGCACGGGCAGGCAGAATCACGTACCTGTACGTGATCTGCCTCCCGCGGGTGGGGGGTCCGATCGGACCCCCCCCCGGTGCCAGCGGCGGTCGGCATTTGACTGGGAGCGTCGGGAGGCGAGGGGGAGACCATCCGATCGTGGCCCCCCCTCGCGATCGCTCCCAGCCAATGGGAATCCTCCTCTGCCTGTGTGTAGTTTCACACAGGCAGAGGATGTGATGTCATCTCTCCTCGGTCTGGCAGTTTCCGTCCCAGCGCCGAGGAGAGAAGACATGTAAGTGCACAACACACACACACACACAGTAGAACATGCCAGGCATACCTTACACCCCCGATCCCCCCCCGATCGCCCCCCGATCCCCCCCCAATCACCCTCCCCCCTGTCACAAACTGACATTAGCAGTATTTTTTTTTTTTCTGATTACTGCATAGTGTCAGTTTGTGACAGTTACAGTGTTAGGGCAGTGAGTATTACCCCCCTTTAGGTCTAGGATACCCCCCTAACCCCCCCTAATAAAGTTTTAACCCCTTGATCACCCCCTGTCACCAGTGTCACTAAGCGATCATTTTTCTGATCTCTGTATTAGTGTCGCTGGTGACGCTAGTTAGGGACGTAAATATTTAGGTTCGCCGTCAGCGTTTTATAGCGACAGGGACCCCCATATACTATCTAATAAAGGTTTTAACCCCTTGATTGCCCCCTAGTTAACCCTTTCACCACTGATCACCGTATAACTGTTACGGGTGACGCTGGTTAGTTCGTTTATTTTTTATAGTGTCAGGGCACCCGCCGTTTATTACCGAATAAAGGTTTAGCCCCCTGATCGCCCGGCGGTGATATGCATCGCCCCAGGCAGCGTCAGGTTAGCGCCAGTACCGCTAACACTCACGCACGCAGCATACGCCTCCCTTAGTGGTATAGTATCTGAACGGATCAATATCTGATCCGATCAGATCTATACTAGCGTCCCCAGCAGTTTAGGGTTCCCAAAAACACAGAGTTAGCGGGATCAGCCCAGATACCTGCTAGCACCTGCATTTTGCCCCTCCGCCCGGCTCAGCCCAGCCCAGCCCACCCAAGTGCAGTATCGATCGATCACTGACACTTACAAAACACTAAACGCATAACTGCAGCGTTCGCAAAGTCAGGCCTGATCCCTGCGATCGCTAACAGTTTTTTTGGTAGCGTTTTGGTGAACTGGCAAGCACCAGCCCCAGGCAGCGTCAGATTAGCGCCAGTACCGCTAACACCCACGCACGCAGCATACGCCTCCCTTAGTGGTATAGTATCTGATCGGATCAATATCTGATCCGATCAGATCTATACTAGCGTCCCCAGCAGTTTAGGGTTCCCACAAACGCAGTGTTAGCGGGATCAGCCCAGATACCTGCTAGCACCTGCGTTTTGCCCCTCCGCCCGGCCCAGCCCAGCCCACCCAAGTGCAGTATCGATCGATCACTGTCACTTACAAAACACTAACCGCATAACTGCAGCATTCGCAGAGTCAGGCCTGATCCTTGCGATCGCTAACAGTTTTTTTGGTAGCGTTTTGGTGAACTGGCAAGCGCCAGCGGCCTAGTACACCCCGGTCGTAGTCAAACCAGCACTGCAGTAACACTTGGTGACATGGCGAGTCCCATAAGTGCAGTTCAAGCTGGTGAGGTGACAAGCACAAGTAGTGTCCCGCTGCCACCAAAAAGACAAACACAGGCCCGTCGTGCCCATAGTGCCCTTCCTGCTGCATTCGCCAATCCTAATTGGGAACCCACCGCTTCTGCAGCGCCCGTACTTCCCCCATTCACATCCCCAACCAAATGCAGTCGGCTGCATGAGAGGCATTTTCTTTATGTCCTCCCTAGTACCCCTACCCAACGAACCCCCCCAAAAAAGATGTCGTGTCTGCAGCAAGCGCGGATATAGGCGTGACACCCGCTATTATTGTCCCTCCTGTCCTGACAATCCTGGTCTTTGCATTGGTGAATATTTTGAACGCTACCATGCACTAGTTGAGTATTAGCGTAGGGTACAGCATTGCACAGACTAGGCACACTTTCACAGGGTCTCCCAAGATGCCATCGCATTTTGAGAGACCCGAACCTGGAACCGGTTACAGTTATAAAAGTTAGTTACAAAAAAAAGTGTAAAAAAAAAAAAAAAAAAAAACACATACAAAAATATAAAATAAAAAAAAAATAGTTGTCGTTTTATTGTTCTTTCTCTCTCTGTTCTCTCTCTCTATTGTTCTGTTCTTTTTTACTGTATTCTATTCTGCAATGTTTTATTGTTATTATGTTTTATCATGTTTGCTTTTCAGGTATGCAATTTTTTATACCTTACCGTTTACTGTGCTTTATTGTTAACCATTTTTTTGTCTTCAGGTACGCCACTCACGACTTTGAGTGGTTATACCAGAATGATGCCTGCAGGTTTAGGTATCATCTTGGTATCATTCTTTTCAGCCAGCGGTCGGCTTTCATGTAAAAGCAATCCTAGCGGCTAATTAGCCTCTAGACTGCTTTTACAAGCAGTGGGAGGGAATGCCCCTCCCCCCCCAACGTCTTCCGTGTTTTTCTCTGGCTCTCCTGTCTCAACAGGGAACCTGAAAATGCAGCCGGTGATATAGCCAGCTGACCATAGAGCTGATCAGAGACCAGAGTGGCTCCAAACATCTCTATGGCCTAAGAAACCGGAAGCTACGAGCATTTTATGACTTATATTTCGCCGGATGTAAACAGCGCCATTGGGAAATTGGGAAAGCATTTTATCACACCGATCTTGGTGTGGTCAGATGCTTTGAGGGCAGAGGAGAAATTTAGGGTCTAATAGACCCCAATTTTTGCAAAAAAGAGTACCTGTCACTACCTATTGCTATGATAGGGGATATTTACATTCCCTGAGATAACAATAAAAATGATTAAAAAAAAAAAAAAAATGAAAGGAACAGTTTAAAAATAAGATAAAAAAATAATAATAATAAAGAAAAAAAAAAAAAAAAAAGCACCCCTGTCCCCCCTGCTCTCATGCTAAGGCGAACGCAAGCGTCGGTCTGGCGTCAAATGTAAACAGCAATTGCACCATGCATGTGAGGTATCGCCGCGAAGGTCAGATCGAGGGCAGTAAATTTAGCAGTAGACCTCCTCTGTAAATCTAAAGTGGTAACCTGTAAAGGCTTTTAAAGGCTTTTAAAAATGTATTTAGTTTGTCGCCACTGCACGTTTGTGCGCAATTTTAAAGCATGTCATGTTTGGTATCCATGTACTCGGCCTAAGATCATCTTTTTTATTTACATCAAACATTTGGGCAATATAGTGTGTTTTAGTGCATTAAAATGTAAAAAAGTGTGTTTTTTCCCCAAAAAATGCGTTTGAAAAATCGCTGCGCAAATACTGTGTGAAAAAAAAAAATGAAACACCCACCATTTTAATCTGTAGGGCATTTGCTTTAAAAAAAATATATAATGTTTGGGGGTTCAAAGTAATTTTCTTGCAAAAAAAAATTATTTTTTTATGTAAACAATAAGTGTCAGAAAGGGCTTTGTCTTCAAGTGGTTAGAAGAGTGGGTGATGTGTGACATAAGCTTCTAGATGTTGTGCATAAAATGCCAGGACAGTTCAAAACCCCCCCAAATGACCCCATTTTGGAAAGTAGACACCCCAAGCTATTTGCTGAGAGTCATGTTGAGTCCATGGAATAATTTATATTCTGACACAAGTTGCGGGAAAGAGACAATTTTTTATTTTTTTTATTTTTTTTTTGCGCAAAGTTGTCACTAAATGATATATTGCTCAAACATGCCATGGGAATATGTGAAATTACACCCCAAAATACATTCTGTTGCTTCTCCTGAGTATGGGGATACCACATGTGTGAGACTTTTTGGGAGCCTAGCCGCGTACGGGACCCCGAAAACCAAGCACCGCCTTCAGGCTTTCTAAGGCCGTAAATTTTTGATTTCACTCTTCACTGCCTATCACAGTTTCGGAGGCCATGGAATGCCCAGGTGGCAAAAAAAAACCCCAAATGACCCCATTTTGGAAAGTAGACACCCCAAGCTATTTGATGAGAGGTATAGTGAGTATTTTGCAGACCTCACTTTTTGTCACAAAGTTTTGAAAATTGAAAAAAGAAAAAAAAATTTTTTTTTTCTCGTCTTTCTTTATTTTCAAAAACAAATGAGAGCTGCAAAATACTCACCATGCCTCTCAGCAAATAGCTTGGGGTGTCTACTTTCCAAAATGGGGTCATTTGGGGGGGGTTTGTGCCACCTGGGCATTCCATGGCCTCCGAAACTGTGATAGGCAGTGAGGAGTAAAATCAAAAATGTACGCCCTTAGAAATCCTGAAGGCAGTGATTGGTTTTCGGGGTCCCGTACGCGGCTAGGCTCCCAAAAAGTCCCACACATGTGGTATCCCCATACTCAGGAGAAGCAGCTAAATGTATTTTGGGGTGCAATTCCACATATGCCCATGGCCTGTGTGAGCAATATATCATTTAGTGACAACTTTTTGTAATTTTTTTTTTGTCATTATTCAATCACTTGGGACAAAAAAATGAATATTCAATGGGCTCAACATGCCTCTCAGCAAATTCCTTGGGGTGTCTACTTTCCAAAATGGGGTCATTTGTGGGGGTTTTGTACTGCCCTGCCATTTTAGCACCTCAAGAAACAACATAGGCAGTCATAAATTAAAGGCTGTGTAAATTCCAGAAAATGTACCCTAGTTTGTAGACGCTATAACTTTTGCGCAAACCAATAAATATACACTTATTGACATTTTTTTTACCAAAGACATGTGGCCGAATACATTTTGGCCTAAATGTATGACTAAAATTGAGTTTATTGGATTTTTTTTAGAACAAAAAGTAGAAAATATCATTTTGTTTCAAAATTTTCGGTCTTTTTCCGTGTATAGCGCAAAAAATAAAAACGGCAGAGGTGATCAAATACTATCAAAAGAAAGCTCTATTTGTGGGAAGAAAAGGACGCAAATTTCGTTTGGGTACAGCATTGCATGACCGCGCAATTAGCAGTTAAAGCGACGCAGTGCCGAATTGTAAAAAGTGCTCTGGTCAGGAAGGGGGTAAAACCTTCCGGGGCTGAAGTGGTTAAATGACTTTTTTCCTTTGAAATGTCATTTTGCTGTCAGACTTTTCTAAACACGGGAAACATGCGCCCCTTTACAGGCATACTATAGACACCCCCCAGGTATAAAATTTAAAGGGATATTACACTTTTATTGTTTCACTTTAAGCATTATTAAAATCACTGCTCCCGAAAAAACAGACGTTTTTAAAACTTTTTTTTGCATTGATACATGTCCCCTGGGGCAGGACCCAGGTCCCCAAACAATTTTTATGACAATAACTTGCATATAAGGATTTAAAATTAGCACTTTTGATTATTCATGTTCGAGTCCCATAGACTTTAACGGTGTTCAAACAAATTTTTTACCTGTTCGCATGTTCTGGTGCGAACCGAACAGGGGGGTGTTCGGCTCATCCCTAATCCTCACAGTGCTCATATGAATATAGGCTTTTGCTAACACTCATGGACATAGGGAAACCTTTCATAAAAACTGGGAAATTTGGATTAATACTTATAAACTGACCAATCACCTTTGAGGTATAAATACATGCTATTAGGTAATCAAACAGCAAGCAAACCACAGATTACAGATAAATGATGAGGGCTACTAATTGTAGCTAATGGTTGCTATGGATGTAGTAACACAATATTTCTGTTTGTGTACCTGTTCTGGCTAAGGTTATCCATTTGTTTACTTATTAGTTTATTCTTTTGTTAGATGTAGTTTGTTTCCTACAAGGTCAACACACAAATATCTAAATCAGACGGATGTCTCTTCAAGCAAGTTTTTGTATGAGAAAGATAATATCCTTAATTCATGAATATCTCTTGGTCTGTATATGATATAACTTTACATTTTTATGACCTTGTAAATGTTTAAAATCAATAAAAATCTAAAACTAAAAAAAAAGAAAAATGTCCATAGATCCCTTCTGATAATCATTTGGAAATATTAATGATAAGGTCCATAGGGTACAGCAGAAAATCGGATAGGAGAGAATCACCACCACCGGCACCCAGACACACTGCTTCTTACCCTCCTCTTTGGACCCTTATTACAGGGGTCAAATAAGCATTACATGGAAGAGGGAAACCTCAAACTGCCATACACCAGCAAATATAGCAGACTGGAAGCAGGATGGATAGCACTCTCCACACTTGATCCCCGTTCTCACAACATTGAATCCATGTACATAATTTGGCCCATGAAATAGAAGTAAATGTGCCTCAGCGCAGTAAGCTTTTTAAATTGCTTTATTAATAAAAACGCTATATTGCACTTACATGCTCAAGGTGAAACAAAGGCATTGAATAGTAGCCTAAAACCGCCAGCAAGATGGCCGCCACATCCCAGAATACACTCATTACATTATGTCACAAGCTTCCCCCTACGCATTTCATCATATGTTTGACGTCATCAGGGGCGTAGCTTAGCGTTCATAGAGCAGTATATAGGTGGAACGTTAAAATCAGGGCAACAATTGCCAGACAACAGAGATGGCAAGCGAAGCAACATCACTTCAGCCTCAATACTCAAATTGTCTCACTGAGCAAGCTTATATTAAAAAGTAAAATGATCAACTTACTGTCAAACATCATTTAGACTTACTGATAGCGACCGGTTTGGGAACAATGATCATAATTAAAATGGAACAGAATTAGAATCGATATGCCAGAAAACAGCACTATCTTATGAGCTAATACCAAATTATAAGTGAAAAACGTAATTTGCATTGCAATTGATACATACATGCTAAATAGCTTCTTAAATGTCATTCAAACATACACTTAAAAATAGTTCTAGGGTACGACAGCCCATAGCAAAGAAAAAACACAGAAAAAACAGTACTACCACCAAAAAATCAATAAAAACAAACATTTATATTTAAAAGCATAATTAGGAAACCTTATGCATTGCTGATAAATGCATTCAAATCCCACTCAACATTCAAACCGCAAGGATTATAGGTCTTAGCCCTATAAATCCACTTGGTTTCAAGCTTGGACACACCCCTAGTTATGTGACTCCCTCTCCAGTTCCCTGTAAATTTGTCAACACCCAAAAATAAGCTTCCCTTGGGGTTTCTGTTATGGCAAACTTCATAATGCTTGGAGAGGCTGTGCTTGGGGAGGCCATTTTTAATTGGACTTGGAGCATACGGACTGTCTTGCCTATATATTCAAGCCCACATGGACACCTGATGAGATAAACTACATGTTTACTAGTACAGGTATTAAAAGGCTTAATAGGGAAAACCTCTTGAGTAGAATTGGATTGAAAGGTTTGCATTTTCCTTCTTCCCTGTATATTAATACTACAGACAGAGCACTTCCTACAAGGAAATAAACCCTCTATGTTATGGCAAAAAGATACCCTGTTAGTGGGGATCTATAATGTTAGGTGCTACTTGGAGCCCTAATGGTGGGCCACTCTATACACCACCATAGGATGCTCTGGGAGAACCGGTCCTAGAACCCTGTCATTTCTTAACACATTCCAATGCTTATAAAGAATTTGTTTTATAGCATATTGTTGAGTTGAATAGGTAGTAAAAAATGCACGTTGAAAGACCTCACTAGGTTCTTTAATTCTTGGGACCAACAACTGATTTCTATCCTTCTCATTGGCACGCAAAAGTGCTTGGTCCAACTCACACGGGGCTTAACCTTTTTCCAAAAAGGTTTCCCTAAGGGCAGAGGCCTCTCAAGAAATTTCTACGATTAGTGCATTTTTGTTTTATGGGGCGTATACACGGTCGGACTTTTCATCTACAAAAGTCCGACAGCCTGTCCGACAGACTTCCGGCGGACTTTCAGCGGACTTGCGGCAGACTTTCTAACGAATGGACTTGCCTACACACGACCACACAAAAGTCCGACGGATTCGTACGTGATGACGTACACCGGACTAAAATAAGGAAGTTGATAGCCAGTAGCCATTAGCTGCCCTAGCGTGGGTTTTTGTCCGTCGGACTAGCACACAGACGAGCGGATTTCGGGGTCCGTCGTAGTTACGACGTAAAGATTTGAAGCATGTTTCAAATCTAAAGTCCGTCGGATTTGAGGCTGAAAAAGTCCGCTGAAAGTCCGAAGAAGCCCACACACGATCGGATTACCAGCCAGCTTTAGTCCGTCGGCGTCCGTTGGACTTTTGTAGACGAAAAGTCCGACCGTGTGTACACCCCATAAGCCTCAAAAGTTGACTGAACGGATCTGAGCCAAGCTGAATGATGGCAATCATGAGTGCTGATAAATCCATTCTGGTCAATCTCCTTGAAATACATGGAGGTAATAATAAATCTCTCCACCAGCCTTATTCTCAGGTCAAAGAAATGAACCTCAACACGACTGGACTCATGTTGGAATCTGATACCTCTATCGTTGTTAAGATCCATCATAAATCCATCAAGGGAAGATTGGTCCCCATCCCATATGAGGAGGATGTTATCTATATACCTCCTCCACAAAACCAACTCTGGTCTAGGAGTACTATAGATGACATCTTCCTCCCATTTATATTATTGTTGGTTATAATAGCACTTGCACATTTATATGTGAAGTGTGATTCACCTTTAAAGGTTCACTTTTCAGGTGATGGACAGCACAACTTAGCTCTTTCTACTATTTATAAACATTCGCTTCATTATTGGAGTTTCCCGGGTGAGGCAGCAGCCCAGCCCATAACTAAGCGCAGAATCTTACAGATTATATAGAAAAAACTAATCTGTGAAGGATCTTGGAGTAGTTTTCCATGTCCGAATATGTCAAGTGGTTGACCAAAACTGCAAAGTCTGCAAAATTAAGTTCTATGTATGAAGAGTCAAGGAGACAACATTTATGTCAGCTAGGGATTGCATTGTCCCCATTGGGACATTTTACAGTGGCCATTCCAGTGCTGACTTGGGCCAAGTGGCACATGGGGGCTTATCAATTTGCTATCTGGCTCAGACCTTGGTAAAGACCACAAATCCATGAATGCTACATATATAAGAGGATATGAAGCAAGTTTGTGCTGTTTGCTTAGCAAAGGTTTCTCTCCTGTGCTTCCAATATCCTGGACATTTTTACAATCAACGCTTGAGTCTGGTTGGTCTGGCATACAACTCCATTAAAATACAGGTCTCTGCCTTTATCCTCTTTTTCAGGGTGCAGATGGGTGGAAGAGCCCTAGGGTAGGGACTGATGTGAGGGTGTACTCACTCAGGTTGAACTGGATGGACTGGTATCTTTATTCAACCTTACTAACTATGTAACTAACTATGTAACTAAGTAAATACTTCATGCAGTCTGTACTCCATATACGACCACCAAGGAAATCCTTGTTTCCTTCATGGGACTTGGGCTTGGTTCGGAAAGCACTAGTACAGGCATTCTTTGCTCCAATAGCTTAATTTCCATTGAGGTTTCTAGTGGTAAAATGAGCTCCTCTGACAGCAGTTTCCTTAGACAGAAGGATATTGGAAATTGCAGCTAGGGATGGGCCAAACACCCCCCTGTTCAGTTCACATCCAGAACATGTGAACAGGCAAAAAATTTGTTCGAACAAGTGAACACCGTTAAAGTCTATGGGACACGGACATGAAAAATCAAAAGTGCTAATTTTAAAGGTTAATATGCAAGTAATTGTCATAAAAAGTGTTTGGGGACCTGGGTCCTGCCCCAGGGGACATGTATCAATGCAAAAAGGTTTTTAAAAAAGGCCATTTTTTTGGGAGCAGTGATTTTAATAATTTAATAAGTGAAACAATAAAAGTGAAATATTTCTTTACATTTTCTTTAAATTTCGTACCTGGGGGTGTCTATAGTATGCCTGTAAAGTAGCGCATGTTTCCCATGTTTATAACAGTCTGAGAGCAAAATGACATTTCAAAAGGAAAAAAAGTCATTTAAAAGTGCTAGCGCTAGTATTAATAAATCATCGGTCCCAACAATACAACAAAGTCATTGAAAAAAAAAAAGTGCGTGGGGGTCCCCCAAAATTCCATTACCAGGCCCTTTAGGCCCTTTAGGTCTGGTATGGATATTAAGGGTAACTCCGCGCCAAAATTTTAACAAAAATGGCATGGGGTTCCCCCACAAAATCCACACCAGACCCTTATCTGAGCACACAACCTGGCAGGCCGCAGGAAGAGGGGGGATGTTGATGGGGACAAGGGCCTCGTCCCCACAACCCTTGCCCGGTGGTTGTGGGGGTCTGTGGATGGGGGGCTTATCGGAATCTGGAAGCCCCCTTTAACAAAGGGGACACCCAGATCCCGGCCCCCCCTATGTGAATTGGTAAGGGATACATTGTACCCCTACAATTTCACAAAAAGAAAGTGTCAAAATGTTAAAAAAACACAGTAGATGGCTTGGGACAAGTCCTTTATTAAAAATAAAAAAAATAAAAAATAAGAGATTCCAGCGATGTAATCCAATAAATCCATGCTCCTACTCCAGCGATGTAATCCAATTCTCGATCTCCAGCGATGGATGATCTCCAGCGAGGAACACGCACAGGATCCTGCCTCCACCGGAGGCACCCAGCCAATGATGCGGCACCAGCTTGACAACTCTTATGTAGCTGAGGGCAGGGCCACCCATCACATGAAATATCGTAAACAATACTGCGCTATCCCATAAGTGGAAATGATCCCCACATGTGTGTGATGAAAAGACAAATATCTCAAACCAAAAATTGAAATGTAAAATGCTGCTGCAACCTTAGATGTGAAACAACCTCCACCTTACTCGCTATATAATTTAAAGGCTGCGCTGCTAGTGCAAACACATGATCATATTAACTGAAAACACCATGATTATAAATGAACACAAGTGAATAGTTTCATAACCAAAAAAAATTGCACATAAATCGCATGCAAAAAAGGAATCGCATGCACAAAAAAAATTGAGTGAAACATTCAATAAACAAAAACAATTAAATTGAGTCCATTTGGTCATAGATTGAAATGAACAGTAGATCTGTTACACCCACAAGATCTACTGTTCATTTCAATCTATGACCAAATGGACTCAATTTAATTGTTTTTGTTTATTGAATGTTTCACTCAATTTTTTTTGTGCATGCGATTCCTTTTTTGCATGCGATTTATGTGCAATTTTTTTTGGTTATGAAACTATTCACTTGTGTTCATTTATAATCATGGTGTTTTCAGTTAATATGATCATGTGTTTGCACTAGCAGCGCAGCCTTTAAATTATATACCACCCATCACATGACCCCGTCCCCCTCTGACAAGGGGAAACACCAGGATTTCCCAGTGACGTGTACGGGTGACCCCGCCCCCCTCTAATGCAATGGGAATCCTGCATTGCATCAGAGGGGGGCGGGGTTACCTGTACACATCACTGGGAAACCCCAGCATTTCCCCTTGTCAGAGGGGGACTAGGTAATGTAACGGGTGGCCCCACCCAGAGATGCATAAGAGCTGTCAAGCTGGCATCGCCTCATTGGCTGGGTGCCTCCAGTGGAGGAAGGATCCTGTGCGCGTTCCTCGCTGGAGTAACTGGAGATCATCCATCGCTGGAGATCGAGAATTGGATTACATCACTGGAGTAGGAGCATGGATTTATTAGATTGCATTGCTGGAATCTCTTTTTTATTTTTTTTATTTTTAATAAAGGATTTGTCCCAAGCTGTCTCCTGTGGTTTTTTTAACATTTTGACAACCCTTGCCCAGTGGTTGTGGGGGTGAGGCCCTTGTCACCATCAACATGGGGACATCCTCCCCATGTTGAGGGCATGTGGCCTAGTACGGTTCAGGAGGGGGGCCGCTCTCTCAACCTCCCCTCTTTTCCTGCGGTCTGCCAGGTTGAGTGCTCGGATAAGAGTCTGGTGTGGATTTTTGGGGGAACCCCACGCCATTTTTTAAAAAATTTTGGCACGTTGTTCGCCTTAATATCCATACCAGACCTGAATTTTGGATCCCCACGCATTTTTTAAAATTTTTCAATGACTTTCAATTACTTTTATGTGTATTGTCGTGACCGACAATTCATTAATAGCCAGGACTAGCGCTAGCACTTTTAAATGACTTTTTTTTCCTTTAGAAATGTCATTTTGCTCTCGGACTGATATAAACATGGGAAACATGCACTACTTTACAGACATACTATATACACCACCCCAGGTATGAAATTTAAAGGAATATTTCACTTTTCTTGTTTCACTTTAAGCATTATTAAAATCACTGCTCCCGAAAAAATGGCCATTTTTAAAACTTCTTTTTGCATTGATACGTGTCCCCTGGGGCAGGACCCAGGTCCCCAAACACTTTTTATGACAATACCTTGCATATTAACCTTTAAAATTAGCACTTTAGATTTCTCCCATAGACTTTTAAAGGGTGTTCCGTGGCTTTTCAAATTTGCCGCAAACACCCCAAATTATTCGCAGTTCGGTGAACGGGCGAACAGCCAATGTTCGAGTCAAAATCATGTTCGACTCGAACAGATAGCCCATCCATAATTGCAACACTTTCCTGCAAAGATCCCTTTTGTGTCTTTTTACCAGACATGGTGATACTACGTCTATCTCCAAAGCTCAATTCTAAAGTGGTATGCAGTTTCCAGGAAAACTGGGGGCAGTCCCTCCAAGCATTCACAAGGGGTCACTGAGTACACAGCAGGAAGACTTCAAGTCCTTACACAAGTTGCTACCAGTGTACATACAAAGGTCAAAAGACGTGAGGAAAGTGGATAATCTTTTAATTTCGCCGTCAAGTTCTTGAGTCCTTTTCTATTGGTGATTAGATTGGAATGCAAGAAGTAGGCCTTTCTGCCCAGGAACAGCTGCAAGCTCCTTCGACCTGAGGGGTGGCAGCCTTTGGGGCAGTTATGTCAGGATTTCAGTGGAAGATATATGTGAGACAGCTAGCCTTTCACTCGACTTTACAGGCATGCAGTCAGCAAGTTCTGCAAGGTTTAGGATGAGACATATACATATTTTTTTGTCTTTGGCAGCTTTTCTTTGATTGTCGGTTTTTCTTTTCATGTGTTCTCTATCACCCATTTATTCAGCTAGTTATATCCCATTGTCTGCTGACGTGATGTATGGCCAGGAATATGGAAAATTGTTATCAAATGCTGTAATTTTCCTTTCTTGGCCTGTCCTCATGTCAGCACAGGACTCCCTCCCTAGTGGCCTGTCGCAGTGTTATAACACTTCAGTGGGGGAGGGGCTGTCTTTTATTTAGCTATGAAGAGGTGGTCCTATAGGGCACCAGATGAGGCATTAACCCATTGTGTGCTGACGTGCGGACAGGCCAGGAAAGGAAAATTACGGTAAGTATTTGATAACAATTTTCCGTATTCTCACCAGGGAATGGGACATCATTTGGGGAAGGAAGTAAGAATACACAGTTGAAAGATATAATAAAAGAAGAAAAGATCTACCCATATCAGGAATTAAAACACAGGGGTGATATAATGACACTGAATGAATGGAGGTATTTACAGCTAAAACATTTTGTATCAACTCTACCACAGCCAATTAGAAAGGAAGAGGATCTGAATTTAATGGAACATCTTTGTAATTCACAGGAGACTGAAAAACTCTGTAGCACAGATTTATAAAATACTCACGGAGTTGGCAGAGCTGAGAATCCCTCCATTCATTAGCAAATGGGAAGGGGAATGGGGAACATGATTAGAAGAACGACAAAGAAGTAAAATACTAAAAGCAGTACATAACTCTGCAGTAGACATAAATACAATTGAAATTAACTATAAATATATGTCAAGATGGTATATAACACACGAGAAGGCACAAAAATATCAACCAGAGAAATCACCATTGTGTTAGAGAGGTTGTAATATGAAGGGCACTGTGATTCATGGTGAAAATGTCCTAAAATGCAAGAGTATTGGCAAGAGATTGAGAAATGTATTGAAGAGGTTACAGGAATTGGAATACCAGATGACCCGTGGTGCTGTCTATTTCATACCAGTAGTACAGATAACAACAACAATAAAGGAGTACAGTACTGCCACATTTGCTAAATGCGGCAAAGGGAGTTATCCCAAAAAAATGGCTAGACCCAGAAAGACCCTCAATAAGGGAATATTTTAAAATAGTCAAGTACATACAGTATATAATATGGAGTACGTCTGTAGTAGGGAAGAAGACAGGGCAGAAAAATTTGCTGGAATTTTGGAAAAGTGGACAGACTTTAACCGCTTGCCAACCAGCCGCCTTCATTTTACTGCGGCAGGTCGGCACGATCCCGCAAACTGTCGTAGCTATACATTGGCTCGCGGGATTGGGATAGCAGGTGCACGCCCACACCCACTGCACTGCGGGGGTGCTGATGCTCATGGCCAATGGTCGCGATGACCGCTGACCACGAGCGATCGCGAGCACGAGGGACAGAACACGGAAGTGTGTGTGTAAACACACAAATCCCTGTTCTGTTCTGAGAGGAGTGACAGATTGTTTGTTCCTATTAGCTAGGAACCACGATCCTTCACATCCTCTAGTCAATCCCCTCCCCCTTCAGTTAGAATCACCTCCCAGGGAACACAGTTATCCCTTCACTGCCAGTGACATTTTTACATTAATCAATGCATTTTTGTAGCACCGATCGCTGTATAAATGACACTGGTCCCAAAACTGTGTCAAAATTGTCCGATGTGTCCGCCATAATGTTGCAGTCATGATAAAAATCTCAGATCACCGCCATTACTAGTAAAAAAAATATAAAAATAAACATGCTATAAATCTATTCCCTATTTTGTAGATGCTATAACTTTTGCGCAAACCAATCAATATACGCTTATTGGGATTTTTTTTTCAAAAATATGTAGAAGAATACATATTGGCCTAAACTGAGAAAAAATAGCTTTTTTTAAAAAAAATTGGGATATTTATTATAGCAAAAAGTACAAAATACTATGTTTTTTTCAAAATTGTCACTCTTTTTTTATTTATAGCGTAAAAAATAAAAACCGCAGAGGCGATCAAATACCACCAAAAGAAAGCTCTATTTGTGGGGAAAAAATGGATGTCAATTTTGTTTGGGTGCAGCATCACACGACCGCGTAATTGGCAGTTAGAGCGACGCAGTGCTGAATCAAAAAAATGGCCAGGTCATTCAGCAGCCAAATCTTCCGGGCCTGAAGTGGTTAAGAAAACCAACAAATATGTAGAAATATGTGTGGAGTAAGAAACAAGTGAGAGGTAGATGGAGACGAGGAGGAGAGGGAGGAGGAAGGGGAGTCTGGCACAGGAGGGGGAGGGAGGTGGTATAGGGGAAAATAGTAACATATGTTTTTGGTACTTGTGATTTGCTGCTATTTCGTTTTCTGTAAGTATTTTATCTTGAGAAAATAAATAAAAAAAAAATAAAAAAAGAGAGCCTCATATGAGTTTCTTTTTAAATTGGAGTAAAGTAGTGTACATAGTAGCACGTATACCCTGATCCACAGTCTGCTCACCCTTGGACATGTCCACCAAATGTGCACCATTGTGCCTATTTGAGCACAACCATGAAAGCATAATGGAGAATACTGTGGAATAATGCATGCAAAACGGTCTGGAGTATAGTACCAGCTGTACACAATTTTGCACGCTTTTCTGACATTAGTACATTCTTGAACATTTAGCAATATTCTGTGTCATGACTAGGGATGAGCTGAATACCCCCCTGTTCGGTTCGCATCCAGAACATGCGAACGGACCGAAAGTTTTAAGCTTTTTGGATAACATAGGGAAGGGTTATCATCATCCCTGTAACATTTGTTTTTCTGTCTGTGCCCCTGTTCAGAAGATTTCACCTCACTTTCTGTCCCAATGACAATTGGATTTTGAAAATTTGGGGTTTTTAGGGAAACAAGGATTGGTGATAAAGCATCAGTGGAGACTAGGGATGAGCTTCGTGTTCGAGTCGAACCCATGTTCGACTCGAACATCGGCTGTTCGATCGTTCGTCGAATTGCGAACGATATGGGCCGTTCGCGCCAAATTCGTGTGGCGCGTCACGGCCCATAATTCACTGCGGCATCGCAGTGCATTGCTTGCTGATGATTGGCCAAGCATGCACTATGACCTGCATGCTTGGCCAATCACAGCGCCGCCTTAACAGAGAGCCGTAATTGGCCAAAGCCAAGGAGGCTTTGGGCAATTATGGCTCAGGGGATTTAGTACACGCCCCACACTATATAAGGCCACCTGCACGGCGGCCCTGTGCAGTGTGTTCCGGTGTGCTGAGAAATAGAGAGAGAGAGACAGTGTCATTTCATTTGAGTTAGCTAGATTAGGCAGGACAGTCAGTCAGTTAGCTGCACTTAAAGTGTATTGTGTATATATATGCATCCCAGGTGTTGCATATATATATATATATATATATATATATATATATATATATATATATATATATACACTGTATTCAGTTTAGCTAGATCCGTTCCTGTTATCTTCTAGACTATTTACATTTAGTGCAGTGCGTCCTGCTCACAGTGTTCAGCTAGATCCGTTCCTGTTATATTCCTACTGACAGGCAGGCTTGTCTTGTTACAGTATTTTGAAGAAAATTACTGGTGTTCTTTTGATCCTATTAGTACCACAGTCAGGCAGCTAGACTATTTACATTTAGTGCAGTGCGTCCTGCTCACAGTGTTCAGCTAGATCCGTTCCTGTTATCTTCTTACTGACAGGCAGGCTTGTCTTGTTACAGTATTTTGAAGAAAATTACTGGTGTTCTTTTGATCCTATTAGTACCACAGTCAGGCAGCTAGACTATTTACATTTAGTGCAGAGCATCCACCTCACAGTGTTCTGCTAAACCTACAAGTTAGTGGGGTGCGTCCTGCTCACAGTGTTCAGCTAGATCCGTTTCTGTTATCTTCTTACTGACAGGCAGGCTTGTCTTGTTACAGTAAATACAGCTACCTGAAGAAAATTGCTTGTGTTCTTTTGATCCTATTAGTACCACAGTCAGGCAGCTAGACTATTTACAGTTAGTGCAGTGCGTCCTGCTCACAGTGTTCTGCTAAACCTACAAGTTAGTGGGGTGCGTCCTGCTCACAGTGTTCAGCTAAACCTACAAGTTAGTGGGGTGCGTCCACCTCACAGTGTTCAGCTAAACCTACAAGCTAGTGGGGTGCGTCCTGCTCACAGTGTTCATCTAGATCCGTTTCTGTTATCTTCTTACTGACAGGCAGGCTTGTCTTGTTACAGTAAATACAGCTACCTGAAGAAAATTGCTGGTGTTCTTTTGATCCTATTAGTACCACAGTCAGGCAGCTAGACTATTTACAGTTAGTGCAGTGCGTCCTGCTCACAGTGTTCTGCTAAACCTACAAGTTAGTGGGGTGCGTCCTGCTCACAGTGTTCAGCTAAACCTACAAGTTAGTGGGGTGCGTCCACCTCACAGTGTTCAGCTAAACCTACAAGCTAGTGGGGTGCGTCCTGCTCACAGTGTTCAGCTAGATCCATTTCTGTTATCTTCTTACTGACAGGCAGACTTGTCTTGTTACAGTAAATACAGCTACCTGAAGAAAATTGCTGGTGTTCTTTTGATCCTATTAGTACCACAGTCAGGCAGCTAGACTATTTACAGTTAGTGCAGTGCGTCCTGCTCACAGTGTTCTGCTAAACCTACAAGTTAGTGGGGTGCGTCCACCTCACAGTGTTCAGCTAAAGCTACCTGTAGAAGGTTGGTGGTGTTCTCATACTACAGGCAGGCAGTTGATTTTGCTAGCTGCCGTATCAGTACACATATATATATATATATATATATATCCCAGCTTAGTGCAGCTAAAGGCCATTAGAAGGAGAGGCAGACAGTCACAAGCCAATAAGAGAGGGCAAGCAGGCTCTGTGTTTAGTGCTGGTCGTGGAGACGGTGCATCCTCATCAGCATGTGGCCATGGGACACGCTTGGCCTTTTTTTCGGCAGCTGGCCATGTTGAGCCGCAACATGCGGAAGACTTGGTCGAGTGGATGACCAAGCCGTCCTCATCCTCCTCATCCTCTCTCACCCATGCCCAGGGTACTTTGTCTGGCAAAGCAGCGGCCTCTTCCCTCGGCTCAATGTCATCAGTGACTCCTTCCCTAGCCCCACCATGTCCTCCTGAGGAGTCCCTCGAACTGTTTGACCACAGTGTTGGGTACATGCTCCAGGAGGATGCCCAGCATTTGGAAGGCTCTGATGATGATACTGAGCTCGATGAAGGCAGTAACATGAGCACGGACAGAGGGGGTGCCCAAGAAGGACAGCAATCTGGCAGTCATGCTCCCCCTGCTGCAGCATACTGCCAGGTTTGCTCCAGTGATGAGGAGGGAGGGGATGATGAGGTCACTGACTCAACGTGGGTGCCTAATAGGAGAGAGGAGGAGGAGGAGGAGGAGGCGGCACATCACCAACGAGGCAGGATGCCCTCCAGGGGCCAGCCTAAGGGCAGCACATTGACTGCATCACACCCCAAAGCTCCACATGTGCAGGGCGCTGCAGTCTCTGCGCGTTATTCAAAAAGTTCTTTGGTGTGGGCCTTTTTTGAGACGAGTGCATCAGATCGCACCGCTGCTATTTGCAACATATGTCTCAAGCGTATCTCGCGTGGCCAAAACATCTCCCGCTTGGGTACCACATGCTTGACCAGACATATGTTGACCTGCCATGCAGTTCGTTGGCAAGCATATCTAAAAGACCCACATCAAAGAAAAAAGAGGACCTCTCCTTGCTCCTCATCAGCTGAGATTTCCAACCCCACTAGACCTTCAGTCCTCTCTGAGACCTGCACTGAGAGGAATGAAGGTGTAGAATTAGGTGTGTCACAGCCAAGTACTTGTGGGCAATCTGATTTTGGTACACCGACGTCAGATTGTACCAGGCAAATTTCCCTGCCTCAGCTGCTGCACCGCCGAAAGAAGTTTGCTCCCAGCCATCCACATGCCCAGCGGTTGAATGCTAGCTTGGCAAAATTGCTAGCACTTCAACTGCTGCCTTTTCAGTTGGTAGACTCTGCCCCCTTCCGTGAGTTTGTGGAATGTGCGGTTCCTCAGTGGCAGGTACCCAAACGCCACTTTTTCTCACGGAAGGTGATTCCGCCTCTCTACCAGCATGTGGAAGGCAATGTCCATGCCTCGCTGGACAGGGCGGTCAGCGGTAAGGTGCATATTACCGCTGACTCATGGTCCAGCAGGCATGGACAGGGACGTTACCTAAGTTTCACGGCGCATTGGGTGACTCTGCTGGCAGCTGGGAAGGATGCAGGACAAGGTGCAGTAGTGTTGGAGGTTGTTCCGCCACCACGCCTCCAAAATGCTAATGATTGTGACACACCTCTCTCCTCCACTCCCTCCTCTTCTTCTTCCTCCATGGCCTCTTCCTCGGAACCAGCGGTGCTCCGTAGTCGTTCAAGGGGCTACGCAAGTACGCAGGCCAAAAGATGCCATGCGGTGCTTGAGCTGGTGTGCTTGGGGGACAGGAGCCACACTGGGGCAGAGGTTCTGTCAGCTCTGCAGGGGCAGGTTCAGAGGTGGTTGACGCCACGCCAACTTAAGGCAGGAATGGTGGTTTGTGACAATGGCACCAACCTCCTCTCTGCCCTCCGACAGGGACAAATGACCCATGTGCCCTGTTTGGCTCACGTCCTTAACTTGGTGGTGCAGCGGTTCTTGGGCAGGTACCCGGGCTTACAGGATGTCCTGAGGCAGGCCAGGAAAGTCTGTGTGCATTTCCGCCGGTCATATAATGCCAGTGCTTGGCTGACGGATCTCCAAAAGGAGTTTAACCTGCCCAAGAACCGCCTAATCTGTGACATGCCCACCAGGTGGAACTCAACGTTGGCCATGCTGCAGCGGCTGCACACGCAGCAGAGGGTCATCAATGAGTAGCTGTGCAACTATGGCACCAGGACAGGGTCATGGGAGCTTGGTTTTTTTCCCCACGCCAGTCGGCCATGATCAGGGATGCATGCACTGTCCTGTCACCATTTGAGGAGGCCACGAGGATGGTGAGCAGTGACAGTGCATGCATCAGTGACACTGTCCCCCTTGTCCACCTGTTGGAGCACACGCTGCGTGGAATAATGGACAGGGCACTTGAGGCAGAACAGAGGCAGGAAGAGGAGGACTTCCTTAGCTCTCAAGGCCCCCTTTATCCAGACAGTGCCCGCCGATCACACAGGAGGAGGAGGAGGAAGATTGTGTCAGTATGGAGGTGGAGCCTGGCACTCAGCATCAGCAGCAGTCTTTAAGGGATCAGTCCCAAGAAACACATGGACTTGTACGTGGCTGGGAGGAGGTGGCTGCGGACCATGTCGTCCTTAGTGACCCAGAGGACTCCGGACCGAATGCCTCAGCAAACCTACGCTGCATGGCCTCCCTGATCCTGCAAAGCCTGCGTAAGGATCCTCGTATTCGTGGTATCAAGGAGAAGGACCAATACTGGCTGTCAACCCTCCTTGATCCACGTTACAAGGGTAAGGTTGCGGACCTTATCTTGCCATCGCAGAGGGAGCAGAGGATGAAACATCTTCGGGAGGCCTTGCAGAAAGGTCTGTGCAACGCGTTCCCAGAGACTGGGAGGTTACAAACTCCTGTTTCTGGACAACGTGTTGCTGAGGCTTCGGTCAGTCAAAGAAGGAGTGGTGGAGAAGGTGGCCGTCTGACCGATGCGTTCAGACAATTTTTTGGTCCGCAGCCCCAAGGTATGATCGGTTCCAGCAACCATCGCCAGCGTCTGTTTTACATGGTGCAGGAATACCTAGGGGCAAAATCAGACTTGGACACCTTTCCCACCGAAAATCCTCTGGGTTACTGGGTCTTGAGGATGGATCACTGGCCAGAGCTTGCACAGTATGCAATTGAGCTACTGGCCTGTCCTGCATCCAGCGTTCTTTCGGAACGCACATTCAGTGCTGCTGGAGGCGTGGTAACCGATCACAGGGTGCGTCTGTCCACTGACTCGGTCGATCGACTGACCTTCATAAAAATGAATGAGTCTTGGATCACCACCAGCTACCAAGCACCTGATGCTGATGTAACCGAATAATTTCAGATCCCTTCAAAGACTGCCTATGCTGATGCTGAGTAACCATCCCTGAGTAATTATCCTCTTCCTCCTCAATCATCACGCTGATAGCTTGTAAGAACATTTTTGGTTCTGGCATTATATGACTGTCGGAAATGCCCACAGACTTTCCTGGCCTGCCTCAGGAGATCTTGTTAACCACTTCAGCCCCGGAAGGATTTATGCCGCGTACACACGGTCGGACTTTTCAGCTACAAAAGTCCGACAGCCTGTCCGACATACTTCCGGCGTACCTTCGGCGGACTTGCGGCAGACTTTCTAACGAACGGACTTGCCTACACACGACCACACAAAAGTACGACAGCCTAGTACGCGGTGACGTACACCAAGTCCGACGAGACTATAAAACGGAAGTTCAATAGCCCGTACGACACCCTTTGGGCTCCTTCTGCTAATCTCGTGTTTATCTCGTGTTAGTAGAAGTTTGGTGAGAGACGATTCGCGCTTGTGAGACTCGTATTTTTCAGTTCGTTTTAACTGTTGTTCAGTCTGTGCTTGTGAGGTTTGTATCTGCTTTTCAGTGCGTTTGGTCAGTTGGCATTGAGAAATCTTTGTTTTATTGTCCGCTCGTTCCTGATTTTCAGGTCGCTCTTCACAGGCCTTGCTGTTCTTCAGTGCGTTCTGTTTAGTGCGTTCTGACCAGCCGACCGTTTTGAAACCATGTTACCTGTACCTACTAGTCGTCGCGCTCGTGCATTGTATGTGTTTGGTGCTGTAGTTTATTCTTCAGACCAAGACCAGTCCATGAACAGGGCGAGGAGGAGTTCATGGACCAAGAATTGGTTGCTCCAGCGTGACCAGTTCTGTCACATGCCATTGCTCCGTGAGATCCGTGAGAATAATCCTGAGGATTTCAGGAACTTTCTCCGGATGACGGACCCCGTTTTTGACCGTTTGTTGGCTTTGCTGACCCCCTATATCAGCAGGCAGGATACCTGCATGAGGCAAGCCATCACTCCGGAGCAGAGGCTAGTTGCCACGTTGCAGTACTTGGTGACAGGGAGAAGCCTGCAGGACCTCAAGTTCTCGACAGGCATCTCCCCCCAGGCTCTGGGGATCATTATCCCAGAGACCTGTTCTGCCATCATCCAGGTCCTGCAGAAGGACTATATTAAGGTAAGATATTTTTCTTTTATTAGCATCACATGTTCTTTTATGTAATCTTTGATAATGTAATGTATTTCTTGCTTCAAACACTACTTACCATCATTGCAATATAGTGTGAATGTCCCCTTTTTATCCTCACACATGCTGGATTTTTTTCCTGTTATTTTTTGTCATGCATGTATATTTTCCTTCAATAACCTCCCCAGCATGCAATGATGGGAACATATTCACCTAGTCTACTCATTTTGAATGTATTTTGTTTGAGTGTATTTAGTGTGCTTATAATTAGCAATTAGCTAGATTTACCAACCCCCCCCCCCTAAACTCACTCCAAATAGTGTGCTGATAATTAGCAATTAGCTTGATTTCCCAACCCCCCCCCCCACCCTCGTAAAAATTTGCTTGAATGTTCTGTGGTGTTGATTTGTCTAAAGCAAATATATGTTGCACTTTGCAAAATGCATGTGCACTCTACAAGTGCATTTGTTCCAGTGCTTTAGTAAATGAGCAGAAGCTCTGCTGATTTCCATCATCAAATCTTATGCAAGCCACAAAGTGTTTTCATTAATTGCCCTTGCATGTGATTGTGTACTCCTTGCAACATGAATGCCTTTTTACCTTACCTCATTTACTGTAAGCTGGTTAGCAACTGCACCTGCAGAGTGCGACAACTGCAGTCTTGTAGCCTTTTTAGTCCCTAAATTCCTGCGTGTCCTAAAAGTAATCTTTTTTAGGGATTTCACAACCCCCTAAAATGTAATCAATGTTCCATCAGAGGGGGTGAGCAATCTGATAAGTGTGCCTTTCCATATTAGTTATTCCAGAAGAATTAAATTATTTAATGTTATACTGATGCTGGGGCATAATGTTTTTAATTGTATAATTTTCTTGCAATGTTAGCTTCCAAATCAATGATTTTGGTTTTCTTGTTTGATTCACCAGTTTCCTTCAACGCCACAGGAATGGCAGACTGTGGCATCCCATTTTGCCAGCCGTTGGGACTTTCCCAATTGTGGAGGGGCTATAGATGGGAAACATGTCCACATCGTGCCACCACCCCATTCGGGGTCATACTATTTTAATTATAAGGGGTTCCACAGTATTGTTTTAATGGCGGTGGTGTCGGCACACTATGAATTTTTATATGTGGACGTGGGGAAGAATGGCCGGATGTCGGATGGAGGAGTATTTGCCCAGACGGAGTTCTGCCAGCGTCTCCAGAGTGGTGGCCTGGGATTGCCACCTGATGAGGATAACGTGGAAGGACTCCCCTTCGTCTTCATTGCCGATGAAGCCTTCGCTCTCAGCAAGCACCTCATGAGGCCATTCCCCCAAAGAACCCTCACCCCGGAGAGGAGGGTTTTTAATTTCCGGCTGGCCAGAGCTAGAAGAGTGGTTGAGAATGCGTTTGGAATTCTGGCCAGCCGGTTCCGCCTGTTTCAAACATCCATTAATTTGGCGGAATACAAACTTAATTTTATCATTTTATCGTGCTGCATTCTGCACAACTTTTTACACAAACATTCTCTAAATTATATAGGAACAGTTGGGCCTGAGGCCGGACTTATAGATGACAACCTTACGGGCCTGGATACTGTCCGTACTGGCTTGGCCCCCCAAAGTGCCCGTCAAGTTAGACAGCAATATGTTAATTATTTTATGGGTAGGGGGGCCATTGCAATGGGCCGGGATATTTAATTTTTTTAAATAAAAAAAATATTGATGAAATCTGGAATTATATTTATTGCTTGCCTTTCTTTTGGGCTTTCTCCTAGGTTATGGTCGAGCAGTTGTAGTGCCAACTGTATTTTCCTTTTAAATGTCTAAATAAGCTCCATTGCCACTGTAAACAACTTTTTTACAATTATAACCAAACTGATACTGAGCATTGAAATAACAAACCACACATTTATTTAATTCCTATAAGGAGATGTTTTTATTAATCGTTGTTATGCATTCAGTTATGCATTTAGTAGAAAATGTTCATAGACAAAAATATAATGATATCTTAATAATTTGCAAAAATATTATTATATTTAAATATTTCTACATAATCCACAAAAAAATTTTTTTGCCTTTTTGATTTTCGCAAACAGGCTTTTTTTTTTTTTTTTGGAAATCCTTTTTTGTTTATTTTTTTGGTTTTTTAAAATCCTTTTTTTTTTATTTATTTTTTTTTTGGTTTTTTGGAAAATCAAGTTTTTTATTTTTTTATTTTTATTTTTTTTGAAAATCAATATTTTTTTTTTGGTTTTTTTAAAATCAAGTTTTATTTTTTTTTGGTTTTTTTAAAATCAAGTTTTATCTTTTTTTTGTTTTTTTTTTAAATCAAGTTTTATTTTTTTTTTTGTTTTTTTTAAAATCAAGTTTTATCTTTTTTTTGTTTTTTTTAAAATAAAGTTTTATCTTTTTTTTGTTTTTTTTTAAATCAAGTTTTATTTATTTTTTTATTTTTTTTAAATCAAGTTTTATCTTTTTTTTGTTTTTTTTAAAATCAAGTTTTATTTTTTTGTGGATTTTTTATGTATTTTCTAGAAACAGCCCTCCTTTTTTAAATTATGTTAAACAGCCATATATGTTCAGCCAAAAAAATAAAGAGAAGGCCCAGAATGGGGTCAGCAAAACAGGAAATGAAGGACATGGTCGATGTTTTGGGGTTTCAAAAAGGGCATTTAGATTCTACCCAAAACATCAATCATGTCCTTCATTTCCTGCTGCATACGATCCAGCCGATTACGCATTTCATCGATCTCCCTGTTCCAGGCCATTATTTGACCAATTAGCCGTTGGGCACTTTCTGAGGTGAAATAGTCACTTCTTGTACCTAAAGTGGAATGAAACCAAAAAATGTGTTTAGAAATATGCACACATACATAGTTTACCTTACCATAATAAAGCTGTTGTCTCAGACACTGACCTGGTGGGGTGCCCATGTAGCATAATTCCTCCACATCCTCGGGGGTGGCACTGTTGCTTGAATCAAGCACAACCAGATCCCCTAAAATAGAGTAGAAAAATTACATTAACCACTTGAGCCCCGGACCATTATGCTGCCTAAGGACCAGAGGTCTTTTTCCAATTTGGCACTGCGTCGCTTTAACTGCTAATTGCGCGGTCATGCAATGCTGTACCCAAACGAAATTTGCGTCCTTTTCTTCCCACAAATAGAGCTTTCTTTTGATGGTATTTGATCACCTCTGCGGTTTTTATTTTTTGCGCTATAAATGGAAAAAGACCGAAAATTTTGAAAAAAAATGATATTTTCTACTTTTTGTTATAAAAAAAATCCAATAAACTCAATTTTAGTCATACATTTAGGCCAAAATGTATTCGGCCACATGTCTTTGGTAAAAAAAATGTCAATAAGCGTATATTTATTGGTTTGCGCAAAAGTTATAGCGTCTACAAACTAGGGTACATTTTCTGGAATTTACACAGCTTTTAGTTTATGACTGCCTATGTCATTTCTTGAGGTGCTAAAATGGCAGGGCAGTACAAAACCCCCCCAAATGACCCCATTTTGGAAAGTAGACACCCCAAGGAAATTGCTGAGAGGCATGTTGAACCCATTGAATATTTATTTTTTTTGTCCCAAGTGATTGAAAAATGACAAAAAAAAAAAAAAATATTTACAAAAAGTCGTCACTAAATGATATATTGCTCACACAGGCCATGGGCCTATGTGGAATTGCACCCCAAAATACATTTAGCTGCTTCTCCTGAGTATGGGGATACCACATGTGTGGGACTTTTTGGGAGCCTAGCCGCGTACGGGGCCCCGAAAACCAATCACCGCCTTCAGGATTTCTAAGGGTGTAAATTTTTGCTTTCACTCTTCACTGCCTATCACAGTTTCGGAGGCCATGGAATGCCCAGGTGGCACAAAACCCCCCAAAATGACCCCATTTTGGAAAGTAGACACCCCAAGCTATTTGCTGAGAGGCATATTGAGTCCATGGAATATTTTATATTTTGACACAAGTTGCGGGAAAGTGACACTTTTTTTTTTTTCATAAAGTTGTCACTAAATGATATATTGCTCACACAGGCCATGGGCATATGTGGAATTGCACCCCAAAATACATTTAGCTGCTTCTCCTGAGTATGGGGATACCACATGTGTGGGACTTTTTGGGAGCCTAGCCGCGTACTGGACCCCGAAAACCAATCACTGCCTTCAGGATTTCTAAGGGTGAAAATTTTTGATTTCACTCTTTACTGCCTATCACAGTTTCGGAGGCCATGGAATGCCCAGGTGGCACAAAACCCCCCCAAATGACCCCATTTTGGAAAGTAGACACCCCAAGCTATTTGCTGAAAGGCATGGTGAGTATTTTGCAGCTCTCATTTGTTTTTGAAAATGAAGAAAGACAAGAAAAAACATTTTTTTTTTTCTTTTTTTCAATTTTCAAAACTTTGTGACAAAAAGTGAGGTCTGCAAAATACTCACTATACCTCTCAGCAAATAGCTTGGGGTGTCTACTTTCCAAAATGGGGTCATTTGGGGGGGTTTTGTGCCACCTGGGCATTCCATGGCCTCCGAAACTGTGATAGGCAGTGAAGAGTGAAATCAAAAATTCACGCCCTTAGAAAGCCTGAAGGCGGTGCTTGGTTTTCGGGGTCCCGTACGCGGCTAGGCTCCCAAAAAGTCTCACACATGTGGTATCCCCGTACTCAGGAGAAGCAGCAGAATGTATTTTGGGGTGTAATTTCACATATTTCCATGGCATGTTTGAGCAATATATCATTTAGTGACAACTTTGTGCAAAAAAAAAAAAAAAAAAAAAAAAAATTTGTCTCTTTCCCGCAACTTGTGTCGCAATATAAAATATTCCATGGACTCGACATGCCTCTCAGCAAATAGCTTGGGGTGTCTACTTTCCAAAATGGGGTCATTTGGGGGGGTTTTGAACTGTCCTGGCATTTTATGCACAACATTTAGAAGCTTATGTCACACATCACCCACTCTTCTAACCACTTGAAGACAAAGCCCTTTCTGACACTTATTGTTTACATGAAAAAGTTTTTTTTTTTTGCAAAAAAATTACTTTGAACCCCCAAACATTATATATTTTTTTAAAGCAAATGCCCTACAGATTAAAATGGTGGGTGTTTCATTTTTTTTTTTTCACACAGTAATTGCGCAGCGATTTTTCAAACGCATTTTTTGGGGAAAAAACACACTTTTTTTAATTTTAATGCACTAAAATACGCTATATTGCCCAAATGTTTGATGAAATAAAAAAGATGATCTTAGGCCGAGTACATGGATACCAAACATGACATGCTTTAAAATTGCGCACAAACGTGCAGTGGCAACAAAATAAATACATGTTTAAAAGCCTTCAAAAGCCTTTACAGGTTACCACTTTAGATTTACAGAGGAGGTCTACTGGAAAAATTACTGCACTCGATCTGGCCTTCGCGGTGATACCTCACATGCATGGTGCAATTGCTGTTTATGTTTGACGACAGACCGCCGCTTGCGTTCGCCTTAGCGCGAGAGCAGGGGGCGACAGGGGTGTTTTTTTTTTTTTTTTCTTTATTATTTTTTTGCTTTTTTAATCTTACTTTTAAACTGTTCCTTTCATATTTTTTTTTTTAATCATTTTTATTGTTATCTCGGGGAATGTAAATATCCCCTATGATAGCAATAGGTAGTGACAGGTACTCTTTTTTGAAAAAATTGTGGTCTATTAGACCCTAGATCTCTCCTCTGCCCTCAAAGCATCTGACCACACCAAGATCGGTGTGATAAAATGCTTCCCCAATTTCCCAATGGCGCTATTTACATCCGGCGAAATCCAAGTCATGAAATACTCGTAGCTTCCGGTTTCTTAGGCCATAGAGATGTTTGGAGCCACTCTGGTCTCTGATCAGCTCTATGGTCAGCTGGCTGAATCACCGGCTGCATTCTCAGGTTCCCTGTTGAGACAGGAGAGCCAGAGAAAAACACGGAAGACGGTGGGGGGGGGGGCATTCCCTCCCACGGCTTGTAAAAGCAGTCTAGAGGCTAATTAGCCGCTAGGATTGCTTTTACATGAAAGCCGACCGCTGGCTGAAAAGAATGATACCAAGATGATACCTAAACCTGCAGGCATCATTCTGGTATAACCACTCAAAGTCGTGAATGGCGTACCTGAAGACAAAAAAATGGTTAACAATGGTTAACAATAAAGCACAGTAAAGTGTAAATAATTACACACCTGAAAAACAAACATGATAAAACATAATAACAATAACAATAACAATAACAATAAAACATTGCAGAATAGAATACAGTAAAAAAGAGCAGAACAATAGAGAGAGAGAATAGAGAGAGAGAGAACAATAAAACAACAACTATTTTTTTTTATTTCATATTTTTTTTTTTTTTTACACTTTTTTTGTAACTAACTTTTATAACGGTAACCGGTTCCAGGTTCGGGTCTCTCAAAATGCGATGGCATCTTGGGAGACCCTGTGAAAGTGTGCCTAGTCTGTGCAATGCTGTACCCTACGCTAATACTCAACTAGTGAATGGTAGCGTTCAAAACATTCACCAATGCAAGACCAGGATTGTCAGGACAGGAGGGACAATAATAGCGGGTGTCACGCCTATATCCGCGCTCTTACTGCAGACACAACATCTTTTTTGGGGGTTCGTTGGGTAGGGGTACTCGGGAGGACATAAAAATGCCTCTCATGCAGCTGACTGCATTTGGTTGGGGATGTGAATGGGGGAAGTACGGGCGCTGCAGAAGCGGTGGGTTCCCAATTAGGATTGGCGAATGCAGCAGGAAGGGCACTATGGGCACGATGGGCCTGTGTTTGTCTTTTTGGTGGCAGCGGGACACTACTTGTGCTTGTCACCTCACCAGCTTCAACTGCACTTATGGGACTCGCCACGTCACCACGTGTTACTGCAGTGCTGGTTTGACTACGACCGGGGTGTACTAGGCCGCTGGCGCTTGCCAGTTCACCAAAACGCTACCAAAAAACGTTAGCGATCGCAGGGATCAGGCCTGACTCTGCGAACGCTGCAGTTATGCGTTTAGTGTTTTGTAAGTGTCAGTGATCGATCGATACTGCACTTGGGTGGGCTGTGCCGGGCCGGGCGGAGGGGCAAAACGCAGGTGCTAGCAGGTATCTGGGCTGATCCCGCTAACACTGCGTTTTTGGGAACCCTAAACTGCTGGTGACGCTAGTATAGATCTGATCGGATCAGATATTGATGCGATCAGATACTATACCACTAAGGGAGGTGTACGGTGCGTGTGTGGGTGTTAGCGGTACTGGCGCTAATCTGACGCTGCCTGGGGCTGGTGCTTGCCAGTTCACCAAAACGCTACAAAAAAAACTGTTAGCGATCGCAGGGATCAGGCCTGACTCTGCGAACGCTGCAGTTATGCGTTTAGTGTTTTGTAAGTGTCAGTGATCGATCGATACTGCACTTGGGTGGGCTGGGCTGGGCCGGGCGGAGGGGCAAAACGCAGGTGCTAGCAGGTATCTGGGCTGATTCCGCTAACACTGCGTTTTTGGGAACCCTAAACTGCTGGGGACGCTAGTATAGATCTGATCGGATCAGATATTGATCCGTTCAGATACTATACCACTAAGGGAGGCGTATGCTGCGTGCGTGGGTGTTAGCGGTACTGGCGCTAACCTGACGCCTGGGGCTGGTGCTTGCCAGTTCACCAAAATGCTACCAAAAAAACTGTTAGCGATCGCAGGGATCAGGCCTGACTCTGCGAACGCTGCAGTTATGCGTTTAGTGTTTTGTAAGTGACAGTGATCGATCGATACTGCACTTGGGTGGGCTGGGCGGAGGCACAAAACGCAGGTGCTAGCAGGTATCTGGGCTGATCCCGCTAACACTGCGTTTTTGGGAACCCTAAACTGCTGGGGACGCTAGTATAGATCTGATCGGATCAGATATTGATCCGATCAGATACTATACCACTAAGGGAGGCGTATGCTGCATGCGTGGGTGTTAGCGGTACTGGCGCTAATCTGACGCTGCCTGGGGCGACGCATATCACCGCCGGGCGATCAGGGGGCTAAACCTTTATTCGGTAATAAACGGCGGGTGCCCTGACACTATAAAAAATAAACGAACTAACCAGCGTCATCCGTAACGGTTATACGGTGATCAGTGGTGAAAGGGTTAACTAGGGGGCAATCAAGGGGTTAAAACATTTATTAGGTAGTATATGGGGGTCCCTGACGCTATAAAACGCTGACGGCGAACCTAAATATTTACCTCACTAACTAGCGTCACCAGCGACACTAATACAGCGATCAGAAAAATGATCGCTTAGTGACACTGGTGACAGGGGGTGATCAAGGGGTTAAAACTTTATTAGGGGGGGTTAGGGGGGTACCCTAGACCTAAAGGGGGGTAATACTCACTGTCCCAACACTGTAACTGTCACAAACTGACACTATGCAGTAATCAGAAAAAAAAAAAAAAAAAAACTGCTGGTGTCAGTTTGTGACAGGGGGGTGGGGTGATTGGGGGGGGATCGGGGGGCGATCGGGGGGGGGATCGGGGTGTTTTGTGTGCCTGGCATGTTCTACTGTGTGTGTGTGTGTTGTGCACTCACATAGATGTCTTCTCTCCTCGGGCCGGAACGGAAAATACCGACCCGAGGGGAGATGACATCACTTCCTTTGCTGCTGTTTAGCATACAGCAGCAAAGGAGTGTTCTCATTGGCCGGCGGCGATCGCGAGGGGGGGGCCACGAACGGATGGTCTCCCCCTCATCACGGATCGCCGCTGGACAAAAGACGACCGCCTCGGGCACCGGGGGGGGTCCGATCGGACCCCCCACCCGCGGAAGGCAAATCACGTACATGTACGTGATTTTGCCTGTCCGTGCCACTTTGCCGACGTACATCGGCGTGAGGCGGTCGTCAAGTGGTTAAAGAAAAGACAGCCATGCATAGATTACCGTAAGCTGGTGTGTCAGACACTCACCTGGTGGGGTGCCCATGTCGCCCACCTCTCCTTCCTCCACATCCTCAGTGGGACTTGGGCTGATTTCCCAATCATGTTGTTTGGCTTGGGGTGGACTGTCTTCTTGTTGGCTGAGTGATTTTTCCCCTATGTGAAACAAAAAATTAGTAATCTACTTAGCACACAGATATTTTAGTACATAGTAATTTTCAAACATTTGGAGTGAAGTGGTTTGTGTAGAGTTCCTATTTTACCTCAATATTTAAAATTATAAAGACATATCGGATAGATAGATATCTAGATATCAATATCTCGAAATATAGTTAATAATCTTTTGATCTCTCTCTCTCTCTCTCTCTCTCTATATCTGGAACAAAATCTAAATATATAACTAAATGTAAAGAAAAAAAAAAGATAACTTAAAATATTCCAAAAGAATGTTTTACATTTCTATAACTATCTATCTATCTACCTATCTCTATCTCTCTCTCTCTCTCTCTATATATATATATCTATATATATATATATATCTATATATCTATATAGATATATAGATCTAGATCTATATATCTATATAGATATATAGATATATATATAGATATATATATATATATATATCTATATATATATAGATATATATATCTATATATCTATATATACACACATATATATAGATAGATATATCTATAGATATGTAACGAGGTTTATTAAAAGATCGTTTGAAACGATGAGCAAAAAAATCGTACAGGAAGGAAAAGCACATGGAGCAGTATACAAGGTAATAAACACAAGAGAAAAACACGACAAGTACTTACTTTTTTTCAGCACTTTACGGATCCGTCTGTATTGATCCGGCTCCCTGAGCTTGAGGTCAGACCATCTTTTGCGAAGTTGATCCTTGGAGCGCTGGACCCCAAAAGAAGCCTGTAAAGTGTCCACCACCTTCGCCATTATTTTGGCCTTGCGCAAATTTGGCCGTGCGTACGGCCCATACTTCCCATCATAGTCCTTTTTTTGAAGAATGGCCACCATCTCCACCATCTCTTCAAAACTCATGTTAGAGGCCTTAAATCTAGGCCTCACAGATCTGGTTGACGTTCCAGCCTCCGGGCTTTTTTCGCTACCTGAGGTAGTTAACATGTCAGGTGTCTCTGCCATTATTTACCCTACTACGCGCCGTAACTAAAAATGGGCGGAGAACATGAGTTAAAATCGAACGTCAGGGGCGGGCGACGCAGGCGGAGTTTCACACATGCGTAGTGTATAAAGAGGGGCCTTGCGCACGTGTCGTACATACGTTCTGTGCGTCGAATTAGGGGGCGGAGAACATGAGTTAATTTCGAACGTCAGGGGTGGGCGACACAGGCGGAGTTTCACACATGCGTAGTGTATAAAGAGGGGCCTTGCGCACGTGTCGTACGTACGTTCTGTGCGTAGGTGATAGTGGACCAGGACGTTACAAAACGAAGGTAATTTTAAATTTTTTTTTTTTTGGTTTTATGGTCATGACTTTGTAGCAAGCGGCCTATATGGCTTGATAGATTGATGAGGCCTACATAGGGAGAAGATGATGAGGGGTTAGCAGAAACCTAATAATAAGTGTTTTTTGTCTTGTGACTTTATCTTTTCCAGATATAATGAATCCCCTATTTAAGGATCCAGAGTTCCTTACAGCTTTCATATCTAAATATCGAGAGATGAGGAATTTGTGGGAGGTGAAACACCCTCAGTATTATGCAAAGCATGTGAGGAAGTCAACGCTGGAGAGACTTCTGTCCTTTGTCCAGGCGACCATCCCGGAAGCAACAATGGAGACATTGCTCAAGAAAATTGGGGTCTTGAGGAATATGTATAAGAGGGAGCATAAGAAGATCCAGGAATCAATGAGATCAGGAGCATCAGCAGATGATGTTTATGTACCCAGGCTGTGGTACTACAATCAACTCCGTTTTCTTGATGACCAGAATGAAGCTAGGGCATCACTTTCAACCCTTCCCTCCACCCTTCCCTCCACCCCAGCAGAGGCTGATGAGGAGCAAGCTGGGTCTTCCATCCTGGATGAACCGGATATGACCATCTGGAGTCAGGTAAATTATATTAACAAATATTTACTGTACTAATATTAATGATGTTAACTGGATGTTATAATTGTCTAAAATAATTTTGGCCTCAAAATTGTGTATACATATCAATTGACAGTAGTGGCTAAATATGTTTGGCACCTGCTATAAAAAATGAGGGTGTCTGATTAGACTCTTTTATTAAAGAGATGTATTCACATTGAATTTGCTAGTCATGAGAAGCAAACTGTGTGTCATTGATGAACCCCAAATAAATAAATAAAACTATGTCCTTTTTTTATACACAGGATGAGTCCATCCAGGAGGAATGTGTGGAAAGTGGCAGGCAGGAGGAGACCGGGCCCATGGACAGCCTGGAGGAGGGCGGATTCTCCATCATCCTGGAGGAGGCTGGGCCCAGTGTCAGGCAGGAGGTGGCTGGTCCCAGTGAGGTGGCTGGTCCCAGTGAGGTGGCTGGGCCAAGTGAGGTGGCTGGGCCAAGTGAGGTGGCTGGGCCAAGTGAGGTGGCTGGGCCCAGTAGGAGCATGACCCAATCACAAGTGCTTCCCCTCCACCTTCCCAAAAAAAGGGCCAGGAAGGGGACGGTCACACAGGAGGCATCCCTGCGCCTCATGCAAGAGGCCACCCGTTTTTTGAAGAGCCCCCCCGAAGCGGAAGAGTCCTATGGCTGCTACTTAGCCAGCAGGCTTCTTCAAATGGATTGGGAGCAGCGCCTCATTTGTGAGCGACTATTTGGGGAAACAATCCAGAAGGGGCTGCAGGGCACGCTAACACGAAACACCCAACTACATGAGGCAGCCCCCCCTCCTCCTCCTCCTGCCACAACTGAAACACCAGAGCCACAGCCTCCAAAGAAGGCTACAGGGAAGGCTGCAGGGAAGGCTGCAGGGCAGCGTGGAGGAAAGGCTGCAGGGAAGAGAAGAAAGTGATGACTTGGGTTCAGTCTGGTCTGACAGAAGACGCAGGCTGTTGTAGTACCACAGTCTGGGGACATCTATATCATCTGCTGGTGCTGTTGATCTCTGGGATTCTTGGACCAGATTGTGCTCCCTCTTATATGGACTCCTCAAGATCCCCATTTTCTTGTACACATACTTTTTCCAGCATTGACTTCCTCTTTATTTTATTTAGACCATAAATAAATGGATATTTTTTGAGTTTAGGTTTTTTATTTTAAATCATAGATTTTAGACACAATGTTTTAAATTAGCAAGGGACAACAATCTCATTGATTTTGCAAAAACACAACAAAAATAGATTAAAATAATGTTAATAATGTTCGAGTGGTAAGTATTTAAAAAAAAAAAGATACATAACCAAAAACGGTTCTTTGGGTTAACTTTATATAAAAAAAAATAACAAATCACTATAAAAACAAAAATTATAAAGGGTTCTTTGTGGTAACTTTACAAACATTAAAAAAAATTTAAAAAATATATATAAAAATGGGTTCCCTGTGGTAACTTTACAAAAACATTTAGAGATAAACAGAAAAAAAGTTCCACAACAATCATAAAATAAATATCTGGATAAAAATTACAAGAAAAGATGACTCCACAAAAAAAAAAAAAAGTTTAAAAAGTATTATTAGTATGGAAACATTGTTTTGAAAAAGCATACCATGTCATTCATGAGATCAAAGAGAAAAAGAATCCAGAAATCTGTTTGGGAGGACTCTGTTTGAATATGAACAGCAAAACATCTTCGTTCTTTATAGCATTCGTAAAGAAGACATTAAATGCGCTGCATTCAACGATCACAGATTTTGCAGCGTGAGGAATGTGCTACCTACAATACGAACACTAGTTTTACTAGACCGAGTGCTTCCGTTTAGTTTTTGCTTATGAGCATGCGTCGTTTTTTTGTCCGTCGGACTAGCATACAGACGAGCGGACTTCGGGGTCCGTCGTAGTTACGACGTAAAGATTTGAAGCATGTTTCAAATCTAAAGTCTGTCGGATTTGAGGCTAAAAAAGTCCGTTGAAAGTCCGGAGAAGCCCACACACGATCGGATTACCAGCCAGCTTTAGTCCGTCAGCGTCCGTTGGACTTTTGTAGACGAAAAGTCCGACCGTGTGTACGCGGCATTACCCCCTTCCTGACCAGAGCACTTTTTACAATTTGGCACTGCGTCACTTTAACTGCTAATTGCGCGGTCATGCAATGCTGTACCCAAATGAAATTTGCATCCTTTTCTTCCCACAAATAGAGCTTTCTTTTGATGGTATTTGATCACCTCTGCTGTTTTTATTTTTTGCGCTATAAATGGAAAAAGACCAACAATTTTGAAAATTTATGATATTTTCTACTTTTTGTTATAAAAAAAATCCAATAAACTCAATTTTAGTCATACATTTAGGCCAAAATGTATTCGGCCACATGTCTTTGGTAAAAAAAATGTCAATAAGTGTATATTTATTGGTTTTCACAAAAGTTATAGCGTCTAAAAACTAGGGTACATTTTCTGTAATTTACACAGCTTTTAGTTTATGACTGCCTATGTCATTTCTTGAGGTGCTAAAATGGCAGGGCAGTACAAAACACCCCAAATGACCCCATTTTGGAAAGTAGACACCCCAAGGAAATTGCTGAGAGGCATGTTGAGGCCATTGAATATTATTTTTTTGTCCCAAGTGACTGAATAATGACAAAAAAATTACAAAAAGTTGTCACTAAATGATATATTGCTCACACAGGCCATGGGCATATGTGGAATTGCACCCCAAAATACATTCAGCTGCTTCTCCTGAGTACAGGGATACCACATGTGTGGGACTTTCTGGGAGCCTAGCCGCGTACGGGGCCCCGAAAACCAATCACTGCCTTCAGGATTTCTAAGGGTGTAAATTTTTGATTTCACTCCTCACTACCTATCACAGTTTTGAAGGCCATAAAATGCCCAGATGGCACAACCCCCCCCCCCCCCCCCAATGACCCCATTTTGGAAAGTAGACACCCCAAGCTATTTGCTGAGAGGCATGTTGAGTCAATAGAATATTTTATATTTTGACACAAGTTGTGGGAAGGTGACAATTTTTTTTTTTGCACAAAGTTGTCACTAAATGATATATTGCTCACACAGGCCATGGGCATATGTGGAAATGCACCCCAAAATACATTTAGCTGCTTCTCCTGAGTATGGGGATACCACGTGTGGGACTTTTTGGGAGCCTAGCCGTGTACGGGACCCCGAAAACCAAGCACTGCCTTCAGGCTTTCTAAGGGCGTAAATTTTTGATTTCACTCTTCACTGCCTAACTGTCACGTACCTGGTGGTGGAGCCCAGAATGCAAGGAGTAGCCTCTCGTGTGCCTCTGGTTCGAGAGCCCCTGATAGAGAAGACAGGGACTCAAGAGCGCAGGGGGCCACAAGTGCTTGGCAAGTGGCAGGTGTAGAGCTGATCCGGACCTCTGGTGCAGCAGCAGGAGGATTGACAGGAACACTAGATCCACTGATGGAGCAGAGAAGGACTGTAGCTGGCAGGAACTCAGGAACAACAGGCAGCAGGGAGGTGTTCTGTTGTACAACTGGAGCACTGGAACAACTGGTAGATGAACCGGAACTCTTGGCAGGAACACTGGAACTGTTGAGTGGATAGAGAAGCACTGAAGCTAGCAGAAACCCAGGAACAAGCAGGCAGCGGGGAGGTGTTCTGTAGTACCACTGGAAGCACTAGTGAAGTCAGACAGGCCGGGTCAAACACAGGTAAGCAGAGCAGGTAAAAAACGAAATCAGGAGAGTAGTCAGGGCACGGACTGGATTGGCAACAGACAGGCAGGTAACAACTGAAGGATGAGACAGGAGAATCGTCAGACAAGCCGAGGTCGGGGACTGGCAGCAAACAGGAGAAGTCAGTAACAAGCCTAGTAACAGGAATCAGGTAAACAGGTATACTGGAAGCTTAGGGTCACAGGGAACGCTGTAGACTGGACAGCAAGGAAGCATGCTGACAGGCTCCCTTAAATAGGCCTAATGGCGTCAAAAGCTGTCACACTGCACGTCTGCATGCATCCGCGTGCACACGTGCACGCCCGAGTACCGATCGTACGTGCCCGTTCGTATCATCGTGTACCCGCGTACACCCGCTCGTATTAGCGCACACCCACATGCATCCGTTTGCGCCAACGCGCCTCCGCACGCGTCCTCTGGCTCTATTGACAGTAGTTCTGTTAACCGATCTTCCGCCGACGGCTGAACTAACAGGACGTCTTTCATGACATTGCCCCCCCAAGGGGCAGCCTCCGGATGCCCAACTGTGCCATCTTACTTGGATGAGATCTTTTAAAGGCAAGAATCAACCTCCTAGCATGGATGTTGCACTCCGGCTCCCAGGAGTTTTCCTCAGGCCCATACCCCTTCCATTTTACCAAGAACTGGACTTGATTACGTCTCTTCCTACAATCCAGAATGGACTCAACCTCATATTCGGTTTCTCCGTCAATGATCACGGGTTCAGGGGGATTGACCCTCCGGTTGACAAAAGGATCAGGAACTGCAGGTTTGAGTAGGGCAACATGAAAGACCGGGTGAATCCGGAATGATTCTGGTAACTTCAGTTCGTAGGCCACATTATTAATTTTTCTTATCACTGGAAAAGGACCCACGTACTTGGGACCCAATTTTTTGGAAGGACAAGCCAATCTTAGATTCAAAGTGGATAGCCAAACCATATCTCCAGGTTTAAGATCAAGCTCCCCCCTTCTCTTCTTGTCAAACACCTCTTTGTTGTAGTTCTGGGTCCTTGCCATAGTCTCTTGCAGAAGCTTATTATTTGATTCGAAGAAGTTTAGGTTTTCTTGAACAGCTGGTACTGGACACTCCGGAATGTTAGTGGACAAGAACAGAGGATGGAACCCATCATTTGCAAAAAATGGTGTTTGCTTTGTAAGGGAATGAACAGAGTTGTTGTATGCAAATTCAGCAAGGGGAAGAAGCGGAGCCCAATCATCCTGGGAGAACGAGGAAAAGCAGCACAGATACTGCTCCAGCGTCTGATTCGTTCTCTCCATCTGGCCATTTGTTTGGGGGTGATAGGCAGAAGAGAAGGCAATTTTCAGAGATTCACAAAGAGCTCTCCAAAACCTGGAGGTGAATTGTACCCCCCAATCAGAAGTCAAATTGGCAGGGATGCCATGAAGCCTCACCACCTCCTTAATAAATGTCCTGGCAGTTTCAGCAGCAGTAGGGGTACCCTTCATTGGTAGGAAATGTGCCATCTTGGATAATCTATCCACTATTACGAAGATCGTAGTGTAGTTTTCAGAAGGTGGCAACTCGACAATAAAATCCATGGAGATCATCCTCTATGGCTTCTCCGGGACAGATAGTGGTTTTAACAGGCCCCAGGCTTTAGACTTGCTGCCTTTATTTTGAATACAGGTGACACATGCTTCCACATAGTCCTTACAGTCCTTTCTTAATGATGGCCACCAGAACGTGCGCTGAAGAAGTTCAGATGTTTTATGTACTCCGAAATGGCCGGCTAACATATGGTCATGGCAAGAACTAAGAGCTGCAGTTCGCATCTCCTGAGGTACGAAGATCCTATCCCTAAACCACAGAAGATCATCTTTGGCCTGTAGGGCTGTATCAGGTGGAGTGGAAATGTTCCTGGAGGCTTGCTTGATCTGTGACAGTAGATCCCCTTGGAGTAACAGAAAGTTCCCTGAGGACAAGATGGTATCTGGTGGAGAAGGTGCTTCTGAATCACTGTACATCCGTGACAGAGCGTCAGGCTTGATATTTTTTGACCCGGGACGGTAGGTGATATGGAAAGAAAATCTAGTAAAGAACAGTGCCCATCTGGCCTATCGTGGTTTCAACCTCTTGGCAGTCTTTAAATATTCTAGATTCTTGTGATCTGTATAAACAAGAATCGGATGGGCTGCTCCCTCTAACAGGTATCGCCATTCCTCCAGCGCAGCTTTGATCGCTAACAATTCTCGATCACCCACATCATAGTTCCCTTCTGCTTCCGATAATTTAGGGGAAAAAAAAGCGACTGGGTGCAGAAGAGCCCTGGGCCCCTGTCTTTGGGAGAGTTCTGCACCGACCGCTATTTCCGAGGCGTCCACCTCCAGGATGTAAGGCAATGTGGAATCAGGATGTTTTAAAACTGAGGCTGAGACAAACAGATCCTTCAGTGTAGTAAAGGCCATCTGAGCTTCCGTAGACCAGTGGAACTTGAGGCCCTGTTGGGTTAATCTTGTAATGAGAGAAATGATGGCGGAAAATCCCTTGATGAATTTTCTATAAAAATGTGCAAATCCCACGAAACGTTGAATCCCTTTTTTGTCAGTAGGAGCGGGCCAGTCCAGAATGGCGGAGACCTTCTGAGGGTCCATTTTGATGCCTTCCACAGAAATAATAAGACCAAGGAACTGAATACTCTCTTGTTCGAAGACACATTTCTCAGGCTTGGCGTAAAGGCCGTGCAGGCGAAGTCGGGTCAAAACATTTTTGACATGTTCACGATGTTCAACTAGGGAAGAAGAAAATATTAGAATGTCATCTAGATAAATAACAACGAACAGATCAAGGTAGTCTCTAAAAATGTTATTCACAAAATGCTGAAACGTAGCAGGAGCATTACAAAGTCCGAAAGGCATGACTAAATATTTGAAGTGCCCAAACCGGGTACGGAAAGCAGTCTTCCATTCGTCTCCTTTGCGAATGCGGACAAGGTTGTAGGCACCACGAAGATCTAACTTAGAAAACACTACTGCAGACCCCAGCCTCTGAAAAAGTTCTGGCACTAATGGTAAGGGATAACGGTTCTTGATCATGATTTTATTGAGTGCCCGATAATCTACACAAGGGCGCAAGGAATGGTCTTTCTTTTCCACAAAAAAGATTCCTGCTCCTGCCGGGGACGTGGAAGGTTGGATGAAGCCCTTTTTTAGATTGTCATCAATGTAAGTTTTTAATACTCCTAGTTCTAACTCTGACAAAGGGAATATTCTCCCTAAAGGAATCTCTGCCCCTGGGAGAAGCTCAATCGGACAGTCGTATGGCCGGTGGGGAGGAAGGGTCTCAGCCCCTTTTTGACTGAAAACGTCCAGAAAACTATGGTAGACTTCGGGTACAACTTGATGGGTCTCGGCATCAGTTTCCATGCACAACAGGGGAGAGTAAGCTTGAGTAACTTCTGGTAGACAGTGTTGGTGGCAATAAGAGGAGGGAAACTCAATTTTCCCTGAGGTCCAGTCAACTTGCGGGTTATGGGCCTTGAGCCATGGCATGCCCAATATGATGGGGAATAGAGGAGATTCAATGACATCCAGACAAAATAGCTCTTGATGGGTGCCAGCAATGGTGGTGAACATGGGTACTGTTTCCTGGGTTACTGGTCCTGATCTGAGGGTAGAACCATCAGCCAGATATACTGAAAGTCCTTTCGTCCTGGGCCGGATGGGAATGTGATGTCTGGAAGTGAAGGACAAGTCTATAAAGCCACTGCAGGCCCCGGAATCAATGATAGCGCCGGTTGGTATATTCCCTCCTGGGAGCTGTAAAAGAAGCGGAACAGCCAGATGAGACATATTATTCAGTGCAGCTGGAGTAAGAGCAGGAGAAACAGAGAGGCACTTACGAAGCTTGGCCAGGCATGTTCGTACAAAGTGTCTGGGTTCCCCGCAGTATAGGCACAGGTTACCAGCCCGACGGCATTGACGCTCTTCAGGAGTGAGGGATGGCCGTAAGAGTCCCAGCTGCATTGGTTCCGGTGTATCTGAGGTCATGGTAGTAGAAGCTGGAGGAGCGGAGTGGGGAGAACTAGGCACCCGGGGCAGCATCCAGACAGGACGAGCAGGACCAGAAGATCGCTCCGTTTGTCGTTCTCTCAGGCGTCTGTCTATTTGGATGGAAAGGTCTATGAGGCCCTCTAAAGTCTCAGGAATGCCCACTCGGGCTAGTTCATCCTTCAAGAATTCTGAAATGCCCATACGGAACTGATATCGTAGGGCGGCATTGTTCCAATTTGTGTCGGAACTCCAGCGTCTGAATTCCGACACATAGTCCTCAACAGGTCTGCGGCCTTGCTGTAGGGTGTGCAAGGCTGCCTCTGCCGTGACGGTCAGCTGTGGGTATCCAGGGTATCAAGTGAGGTATCTTTCTTTTCTAATAAGCGATGGGCCCAGGACTGGGGCTCGCCGGTCAGCAGCGAGATCACGAACCCCACCTTGGTGGCCTCCAGGGAGAAAGTCCTTGGTTGAAGGGCAAAAAAGAGTTCACACGAGTTGCGGAAGGACCTGAATTTGCTCTGGTTACCTGAAAATCTTTCAGGCGTGGGGACCCTGGGTTCAGGCGGCAACATAACCACTGATGGTGAAGCAGAAGTCCCGGATACTGGAGGTGTGGAAGCTGCTAGAACCTGGACTCGGCCTTCCAGCTGGGTGTAGCCTTCTTGTAGACTCTTTACTGCCTGGGTAAGTCCAGCAAGATGGCGGCAGAGTTCATCCATGGGAGAGGCTCCCTGCGTGGGCTCAGACATGGCTGTCCGGTACTGTCACGTACCTGGTGGTGGAGCCCAGAATGCAAGGAGTAGCCTCTTGTGTGCCTCTGGTTCGAGGGCCCCTGATAGAGAAGACAGGGACTCAAGAGCACAGGGGGCCACAAGTGCTTGGCAAGTGGCAGGTGTAGAGCTGATCTGGACCTCTGGTGCAGCAGCAGGAGGACTGACAGGAACACTGGATCCACTGATGGAGCAGAGAAGGACTGTAGCTGGCAGGAACTCAGGAACAACAGGCAGCAGGGAGGTGTTCTGTAGTACAACTGGAGCACTGGAACAACTGGTAGATGAACCGGAACTCTTGGCAGGAACACTGGAACTGTTGACTGGATAGAGAAGCACTGAAGCTAGCAGAAACCCAGGAACAAGCAGGCAGCGGGGAGGTGTTCTGTAGTACCACTGGAAGCACTAGCGAAGTCAGACAGGCCGGGTCAAACACAGGTAAGCAGAGCAGGTAAAAAACGGAATCAGGAGAGTAGTCAGGGCACGGACCGGATCGGCAACAGACAGGCAGGTAACAACTGAAGGATGAGGCAGGAGAATCGTCAGACAAGGCGAGTTCGGGGACTGGCAGCAAACAGGAGAAGTCAGGAACAAGATGGGTAACAGGAATCAGGTAAACAGGTATACTGGAAGCTTAGGGTCACAGGGAACGCTGTAGACCGGACAGGAAGGAAGCATGCTGACAGGCTCCCTTAAATAGGCCTAATGGCGCCAAAAGCTGTCACACTGCACATCTGCGCGCATCCGCGTGCACACGTGCACGCCCGAGTACTGTTCGTACGTGCCCGTTCATATCATCGTGTACCCGCGTACACCCGCTCATATTAGCGCGCACCCACATGCGTTCGTTCGCGCCAACACGCATCCTCTGGCTCTATTGACAGTAGTTCTGTTAACCGATCTTCCGCCGACGGCTGAACTAACAGGACGTCTTTCATGACACTATCACAGTTTCGGAGGCCATGGAATGCCCAGATGGCACAACCCCCCCCCAAATGACCCCATTTTGGAAAGTAGACACCCCAAGCTATTTGCTGAGAGGCATGGTGAGTATTTTGCAGCTCTCATTTGTTTTTGAAAATGCTGAAAGACAAGAAAAAAATTATTTTTTTCTTTTTTCAATTTTCAAAACTTTGTGACAAAAAATGAGGTCTGCAAAATACTCACTATACCTCTCAGCAAATAGCTTGGGGTGTCTACTTTCCAAAATAGGGTGATTTGGGGGGGTTGTGCCACCTGGGCATTCCATGGCCTCCGAAACTGTGATAGGCAGTGAAGAGTGCAATCAAAAATTTACGCCCTTAGAAAGCCTGAAGGCGGTGCTTGATTTTCGGGGTCCTGTATGCGGCTAGGCTCCCAAAAAGTCTCACACATGTAGTATCCCCATACTCAGGAGAAGCAACAGAATTTATTTTGGGGTGTAATTTCACATATTCCCATGGCATGTTTGAGCAATATATCATTTAGTGACAACTTTGTGGGAAAAAAAAAAATTTGTCTTTTTCCTGAAACTTGTGTCACAATATAAAATGTTCTATGGACTCGACATGCCTCTCAGAAAATAGCTTGGGGTGTCTACTTTCCAAAATGGGGTCATTTGGGGGGGTTTTGAACTGTCCTGGCATTATATGCACAACATTTAGAAGCTTATGTCACACATCACCCACTCTTCTAACCACTTGACGACAAAGCCCTTTCTGACACTTTGTTTACATGAAAAAAAAAATATTTTTTTTGCAAGAAAATTACTTTGAACCCCCAAACATTATATACATTTTTAAAGCAAATGCCCTACAGATTAAAATGATGAGTGCTTCATTTTTTTTTTTCACACAGTATTTGCGCAGCGATTTTTCAAACCAATTTTTTGGGGAAAAAACACACTTTTTAAAATTTTAATGCACTAAAACACACTATATTGCCCAAATGTTTGATGAAATAAAAAAGATGATCTCATGCCGAGTACATGGATACCAAACATGACATTCTTTAAAATTGCGCACAAACGTGCAGTGGCGACAAACTAGATGCATTTTTAAAAGCCTTTAAAAGCCTTTACAGGTTACCACTTTAGATTTACAGAGGAGGTCTACTGCTAAAACTACTGCCCTCGATCTGACATTCGCGGTGATACCTCACATGCATGGTGCAATTGCTGCTTACATTGGACGCCAGACCGACGCTTACGTTCGCCTTTGCGGAGAGCAGGGGGGACAGGGATGCTTTTTTTTTTTTATTTTTTTTTGCTTTTTTATTTTATTTTTAAACTGTTCCTTTCATTTTTATTTTTTTTAATCATTTTTATTGTTATCTCAGGGAATGTAAATATCCCCTATGATAGCAATAGGTAGTGGCAGGTACTCTTTTTTGAAAAAAAATGGGGTCTATTAGACCCTAGATGTCTCCTCTGCCCATAAAGCATCTGACCACACCAAGATTGGTGTGATAAAATGCTTTCCCAGTTTCCCAATGGCGCTGTTTACATCTAAGTCATGAAATGCTCGTAGCTTCCGGTTTCTTAGGCCATAGAGATGTTTGGAGCCACTCTGAGCCACTCTGGTCTCTGATCAGCTCTAAGATCAGCTGGCTGAATCACCGGCTGCATTCTCAGGTTCCCTGTTGAGACAGGAGAGCCAGAGAAAAACATGGAAGACGGTGGGGGGCACTGCTTGTAAAAGCAGTCTAGAGGCTAATTAGCCGCTAGGATTGCTTTTACATGAAAGCCGACCGCTGGCTGAAAAGAATAATACCAAGATGATACCTAAACCTGCAAGCATCATTCTGGTATAACCACTCAAAGTCGTGAATGGCGTACCTGAAGTCAAAAATAGGTTAACAATAAAACACAGTAAACAGTAAAGTTTAAAAAATTGCATACCTGAAAAGCAAGCATGATAAAACATAATAACAATAAAACATTGCAGAATAGAATACAGTAAAAAAGAGCAGAACAATAGAGAGAGAATAGAGAGAGAACAATAAAACGACAACTTTTTTTTTTAAATTATATATTTTTTTTGTGTTTTTTTTTTATTTACACTTTTTTTGTAACTGTAACTCTATAACTGTAACCGGTTCCAGGTTCGGGTCTCTCAAAATGCGATTGCATCTTGGGAGACCCTGTGTTAGTGTGCCTAGTCTGTGTAATGCTGTGCGCTAATACTCAACTAGTGAATGGTAGCGTTCAAAACATTCACCAATGCAAAGAGCAGGATTGTCATGACAGGAGGGACAATAATAGCGGGTGTCACATCTATATCCGCGCTTGCTGCAGACACGACATCTTTTTTGGGGGGGTTCATTGGGTAGGGGTACTCGGGAGGACATAAAGAAAATGCCTGTCATGCAGCCGACTGCGACTGCATTTGGTTGGGGATGTGAATGGGGAGAGTATGGGTGCTGCAGAAGTGGTGGGTTCCCAATTATTAGGATTGGCGAATGCAGCAGGAAGGGCATTATGGGCACGACGGGCCTGTGTTTGTCTTCTTCTTGGTGGCAGCGGGACACTACTTGTGCTTGCCTCCTCACCAGCTTGAACTGCACTTATGGGACTCTCCACGTCACCAAGTGTTACTGCAGTGCTGGTTTGACTATGACCATGGTGCTGCCGCTGGTGCTTGCCAGTTCACCAAAATGCTACCAAAAAAACTGTTAGCGATCGCAGGGATCACGCCTGACTCTGTGAACGCTGCAGTTATGTGTGTTTAGTGTTTTGTAAGTGACAGTGATCGATCGATACTGCACTTGGGTGGGCTGGGCTGGGCCAAGCGGAATGGCAAAACGCAGTTGCTAGCAGGTATCTGGGCTGATCCTGCTAACACTGCGTTTTTGGGAACCCTAAACTGCTGGGGACGCTAGTATAGATCTGATCAGATCAGATATTGATCCGTTCAGATACTATGCCACTAAGGGAGGTGTACGGTGCGTGAGTGGGTGTTAGCGCTACTGGCACTAACCTGACGCTGCCTGGGGATGGTGCTTGCCAGTTCACCAAAACGCTACCAAAAAAACTGTTAGCGATCGCAGGGATCAGGCCTGACTCTGCGAACGCTGCAGTTATGTGTGTTTAGTGTTTTGTAAGTGACAGTGATCGATCGATACTGCACTTGGGTGGGCCGGGCTGGGCCGGGCCGGGGGGAGGGGCAAAACGCAGGTGCTAGCAGGTATCTAGGCTGATCCCGCTAACACTGCATTTTTGGGAACCCTAAACTGCTGGGGACGCTAGTATAGATCTGATCAGATCAGAAATTGATCCGTTCAGATACTATACCACTAAGGGAGGCGTATGTTGCGTGCGTGGGTGTTAGCGGTACTGACGCTAACCTGACGCTGCCTGGGGCGACGCAGACCTTATTTGACCCTAAAACCTAAGTTATATCACAGCCGGGCGATCAGGGGGCTAAACCTTTATTAGGTAATAAACGGCGGGTGCCCTTACACTATAAAAAATAAACTAACTAACCAGCGTCACCTGTAACAGTTATACGGTGATCACTGGTGAAAGGGTTAACTAGGGTGCAATCAAAGGGTTAAAACCTTTATTAGGTAGTATATGGAGGTCCATGACGCTATAAAACGCTCTTGGTGAACCTATATATTTACCTCCCTAATTAGCGTCACCAGTGACACTAATACAGCGATCAGAAAAATGATGGCTTAGTGACACTGGCGACGGGGGGTGATCAAGGGGTTAAAACTTTATTAGGGGGGGTTAGGGGGGTACCCTAGACCTAAAGGGGCTAACACTAACTGCCCTACCACACTAACTGTCACAAACTGACACCAATGCAGTAATCATTAAAAAAAAACTGCTTGGTGTCAGTGTGACGGGGGTGATTAGGGGGTGATTGGGGGGTGATGGGGGTTGTAATGTGTGCCTGGCGTGTTCTACTGTGTACGTTGTGTTGTGCAACTCACTCAGGTGTCTTCTCTCCTCGGCGCCGGAACTGAAAATACCGATCTGAGGAGAGATGACATCACTTCCTCTGCTGCTGTTTACTATACAGCAGCAGAGGAAGAATCTCATTGGCTGGGCACGATCGCGAGGGGGGGCACGAATGGATGGTCTCCCTCTCACCTCTGATTGCTCCCGGACAGAAGCCGACCACCTCGGGCACCGGTGGGGTCCGATCGGATGCCCCGCCCGCAGGAGGCAGATCACGTACCAGGTACGTGATTTTGCCTGCCTGTGCCATTCTGCTGCAGTATATCTGCGTGAGATGGTTGGCAAGTGGTTAAGCCCGGGTACCTTCACAAGAACCGCAGCACCACCAAATTAAGGACGTGAGCCAAACAGGGAACATGGGTGAAGTGTCCCTGTTGGAGGGCAGAGAGGAGGTTGGTGCTATTGTCGCAAACCACCATTCCTGGCTGAACCTGGCATGGCGTCAACTACCTCTGAGCCTGCCCCTGCAGAGTTGCCAGAATCTCTGCCCCAGTGTGGCCCTTGTGCCCTAAGCAGACCAACTCAAGCACCTTTTGGCATATTTTTGCCTGAGTGCTTGCGTAGCCCCTAGAACACCTACAGAGCATCGCTGGTTCCGAGGACAAATCTGCACAGGAAGAGGCCATAGAGGAAGAAGAAGAGGAGGGGGTGGAAGAGAGAGGTGTGGCAGAATCACCACTACCAGCATTTTGGAGGTGTGGTGGTGGAACAAAGTCTAACATTACTGCACCCTGTCCTGCATCCTTCACAGCTGCCAGCAGGGTTACCCAGTGCGCCATGAAAGAAAGGTAACGTCCCTGTCCATGCCTACTGGACCACAAGTCAGCAGTAATATGCACCTTATCACTGCCTTCCCTGTCCAACGAGGCCAAGACATTGCCTTCCACATGCCGGAAGAGAGCCGGAATGGCCTTCTGAGAAAAAAAATGGCGTTAGGGAACCTGCCACTAAGGTACCGCACATTCCACAGATTCTCGAAAGGGGGCAGAGTCTACCAGCTGAAAAGGCAGCAGTTGGAGTGCTAGCAATTAAGCCAAACTAGCAATCAGCCACTGAGTATGTGGTTGGCTGAGACAAAATTTCTTTCGCTGGTTTAGCAACTGGGGTAGGGAAATTTGCCTGCTACAATCAGATTTAGGTGTTCCGCTAGCAGATTGCCCGCAAGTGCTTGAGACAGCTAATTCTATACCTTCATTCCTGTCAGTGCAGGTCTCGGAGAGGACTGAAGGTATAGTGGGGTTGGAGATCCTGGCTGAGGAGCAATGAGAGGTCTGCCTTGTTCTTTGGTGTGGGTCTTTTAAGTACTGTTGCCAACGGACGGCATGGGAGCTCCACATATGTCTGGTCAAGCATGTGGTGCCCAAGTGGTTGCTGTTTTGGCCACGCTTCAGACATATGTTGCAAACAGCAACGGTGCGATCTGCTGCACACATCTCAAAAAAGGCCCACACCAAGGAACTTTTGAAAAAATGCTCCCTGCACATGTGGAGCTCTGCGGTGTGATGCAGTTGGTTGCCTTGTTGGAGATGTGCCTCCTCCTCTCTTCTATCAGGCACCCACGTAGAGTCAGTGACCTCATCATCCCCTCCCTCCTGGCCACATACTTGGCAGTATGCTGCAGCTGGGGGAACATGACTGACAGTTTCTTGTCCTTCTTGGGCACCCCCTCTCTCTGGGCTCATGTTACTGCCTTCATCCTCAACCTGGGTACCATCATCGGAGCCTTCAAAACGCTGCACATCCTCCCCCTCCAGGTGCAACCCCATTGGAAGAAACCCAGTCCTTCCGTAATTCACACTTACTTGGATATTTTAACCGAATTTAACCTGTATTATATATTAATAGATGTATGATGTTAATAGTACTCTGCGTGAAATATGTCTGCCAATCTATGTAAGGGTCAGCGGAGATGCACGGGTCCGTGATAATTGCATAAGGATCTGGACTGGGTTTCTTCCAATGGGGTTGCACCTGGAGGGAAGGCTTATGATTGAATATCCAATCACAGTTCCTATAGCGATGGGAGAAGGGAGGACCCAGCATGTCCGCTCACCATATAACCTGTGAGGTGTAGTAAGATGGCGCCGCCTTTGACAACGTTGATGACGAAATGCGTAAGGCGGAGCTACGCACTTACGTCATTTCCGGGTACGGAGCGAGAGAGCTTGGAACGCAGCTGGACCGCACGCTGCGGGAAAGCACTTCCTGGTTTTCGGCTTCACCCATAGTGTAGTGTTTTGTGGATTTTTTCTTCTCCCTTTTGGGGATTATTATTTTAATAAAGTTTTTAATCATACTACACTATGAGGTGGCATCTTTTCTTATGAGGAGTTCTCTGGCGATCCCCTTCTTGGACGTGGTATGGAGAAGTGACCTGGATTTCCTGGGAGAGAGGATACCATATCTCAGCAAACACGGGATACCTACCAAGAGGACGGCATTGGGATCTTAAAGTGTCTGTCACCCCTGCAGGGGTATTGGGAGCTGGTGAGTGGGGAGCCAAAAGGGGGAGCACAGAAGTCACGGATACTCTCCTTTGTGAGCACTACAGTCACTAAAGCTCTTGGAACTTTGTCCTGATATTTACATTTTGGAAACGCACCACCTTTGAACAGACTTTTTGCATTTTGTATTTTATATTATTTTATATTAATTTTTTCGTTTATAATTTTTTCGATTGGATTGCATTGTCACTTACCTTTGAAACACGTTGAACTCATCACATAAGCTGCACAGTTTATATAGTAGTAGCACCTAGTGGTCACTATTTGCCACTATCTTACACTTATTAATACATGTGAATGTAATATAGGGGTGTTCTCACCACATTTTTTATTTATTTATTTATTTTTTATTTATTTATTTTTTGGTCTCACCAATTTAAATAATGTTTTAGGGTTTTAACCCATGTATGAGTTATTGCACTCTTCACCCTTTGTGTAGGGTACATATTAAGCATTTACTGCATCACAATATACTGTATCACTTATATACCCCCCTTTAGGGAGCACCATACCCCCATTTACATTCTCTCATACATGTTAGCTCCCTTTGAGGGCTTAACTAGGGGAGGCAGCACACCTTAGCTTCTCTCTTTTCTGGCTATCTCCCCTCACTGACCCTTTTTCCCTCATCCTCCCTCTCTCTTTATTGGGGTACACACCCCCCTGCATCTTACACCCCCCTCCTCTTCCTTCTTCTTTTTCTCTTCTTTGTCCTCTGTCCTAAGCGCAGAGATTTTGTGGCTTTGATATATATATATATATATATATATATATATATATATATATATATACACACACACACACACACACACACACACACACACACACACACACAGAGCTGGGATGTATATATATACTAGAAAAGAGAGGGGGGAGGGTGGGACTTTAGATGAGGTGTGTGTGGTAGAGCCAAACCATATATATACGTTAAAAAAATTGTATTCTTTATTAGACCAAAGATAGGGCATTGATCAACCCATATAAACGCATAATAGCACATTGGCATATAAAATACAAAGTATCGGGGGGTGTGGCCGAGCGCATGAAGAAGTAAGACGTTCCCCTTTGGAGCTCCCGCACACGCCGGACAATCCAAAGCTCTCAGCACCTCCCAGCACCAGCAATAAGGTCTGTTATGGGGAGGAGAGGAGGGGGAGACAGGCATCATACCCCCGATCCACATCTACATATTGATTGTTTCTTCACCCATTTGGGGCAAAATCACTCCGGCCCCCCTGTCCAAGATGGCGCCGGCCCAGAACTCAGGCACACATGCGGCCTCACAGGGAGCTGTGTCTCAGCACTCCACTCCCCACATGAAGACCAGGCAGTGTCCTCGGTCCCCCCTGACTCAGAGACCGGCTCGGTCCGCTCTGCATGCCATTCCCCAGACTCTCAAAGATCCTACGGTGGATGGGACATGGAGGCATACATTAAAGCACTCCCCACTAGACATGATTTTGAGGCCTGTGTACAGCGACTAGAGCACTCATACAAGCAAGAGATTTCAGAACTGCTCAGGGATGTCACTAATAGGATTGAGGAAGTGGAACATAATATGGAGGAGACTACGTCCACACTGCAAACACACGAAACCATTCTACATGAGCACACCCTGCAGATCCAGCAATTGATGTACCATCAAGATGACCAAGAAAACAGGGCCAGACGTAACAACATATGCATACGCGGCCTCCCGTAATCTGTTGAAACCAAAGACATAGCCCCTGCGGTCATTGCCATGTTTAACGAACTGCTTCAGAAAGACAAGGATGCCCCTTTGGAACTTGATCATGTCCACAGAGTCCTCGGCCCTAAGAATCCGAACTTGGAACACCCCCGAGATGTTATTTGCAGGGTGCACTTCTACATACCTCCCAACAGTCCCAGATTGGGCGGGACTTTCCCGCATTTTAACCTTTGTCCCACAGTCCCGGAGTACAGGGCCTTTGTCCCGCATTCCCACATTACTCCATTATATGGTAACACCGTAACAGAAGAGCAGGACCTGCAGCAGTGTATAGTACATCTAGCACAGCCAGTGATTGGTGGGAAAGTCAGCTGGGGTACCGCCGACTTCAGTAAGACAAAGTGTAGCTGTCAAATTCTGCCTCTGATGTTGGGGATGGGCGGGCCCTATCAGGTGTCCCACCCCCTTCGTCAGGCACACTGTGCTCAAATGGCCTCTTGACACTCCACACACACAGAGCGCCACCCTGCCCCTCCCTGAACCCACCTACCACAGAGTGGCACCCTGCACATCCTTTTAACTCTGCCCACCACAGAGCGCCACCCTACTCATCCTTTTAACTCTGCCCACCACAGAGCGCCACCCTGCACGTCCTTTTAACTCTGCCCACCACAGAGCGCCACCCCGCCCCTCCTTGACCCCAACCACCACAGAGGGAAACCCTGCTCCATCTCCCTTCTCTGAATACCACAGAGTGGCACCCTGCCCCTCCTCCTGACTCCGCCCACCACAGAGCAGCAGTCACCTGGTGACATGAGGGTACTGTGAGGTCGGTGCTGCTTGGCGGGCTGAAGAGGATGGACATCGGGTCCCCCAGGAGGGCCAAGAGTTTGGTGATGGTCCGGAGGCCCCCGCAGTGCGGAGGCAGATCCTCACCATGCAGTCTCTGAACCCTGGGTGCTGGCGGCGGTGCAGTATGCTGTGAGAGGTCCCATCATCACTAAGGTTGGGGAGATCGAGAGGGGGCTGCAGAGGGTGAGTGGCTACAACTGCCAGCATGACCATGACAGGAGGACTAAAACTGCCAGCATGACCATAATGTCAGGGGGACTATAACTGCCAGCATGACCATAATGTCAGGGGGATTATAGCTGCCAGCATGACCATAATGTCAGGGGGACTATAGCTGCCAGCATGACCATAATGTCAGGGGGACTATAACTGCCAGCATGACCATAATGTCAGGGGGACTATAACTGCCAGCATGACCATAATGTCAGGGGGACTATAACTGCCAGCATGACCATAATGTCAGGGGGACTATAGCTGCCAGCATGACCATAATTTCAGGGGGACTATAACTGCCAGCATGACCATAATGTCAGGGGAACTATAACTGCCAGCATGACCATAATGTCAGGATGAGTATAACTACCAGCATGACCATAATGTCAGGGGACTATAAATGCCAGCATGACCATAATGTCAGGGGGACTATAAATGCCAGCATGACTATAATGTCAGGGGGACTATAACTGCCAGCATGACCATAATGTCAGGGGGACTATAACTGCCAGCATGACCATAATGTCAGGGGGAGTATAACTGCAAGCATGACCATAATGTCAGGGGAACTATAACTGCCAGCATGACCATAATGTCAGGGGGACTATAGCTGCCAGCATGACCATAATGTCAGGGGGACTATAACTGCCAGCATGACCATAATGTCAGGGGGAGTATAACTGCCAGCATGAGCATAATGTCAGGGGGACTATAACTGCCAGCATGACCATAATGTCAGGGGGAGTATAACTGCCAGCATGACCATAATGTCAAGGGGAGTATAACTGCCAGCATGACCATAATGTCAGGGGGACTATAACTGCCAGAATGACCATAATGTCAGGGGGAGTATAACTGCCAGCATGACCATAATGTCAGGGGGACTATAACTGCCAGCATGACCATAATGTCAGGGGGACTATAACTGCCAGCATGACCATAATGTCAGGGGGAGTATAACTGCCAGCATGACCATAATGTCAGGGGGACTATAACTGCCAGCATGACCATAATGTCAGGGGGACTATAACTGCCAGCATAGCCTGAGTTACAGGGAAATTAGAAGTTCCTGTATGCATAGGATAACACGCACTGTATGAACCTTACACTCTGTACGTAACGCACTCGTAAACCTTACACTCTGTATGTAATGCACTCTTGAACCTTACACTCTGTACATAACGCACTCCTGAACCTTACATTCTGTACGTAATGCACTCCTGAACCTTACACTCTGTACATAACGCACTTCCTAACCTCACACTCTGTACGTAATGGACTCCTAAATCCTTCCACATTTTGTGCAACACACTCTTCCACAGTGTGTGCAAAACCATTTGTAATGGAAGCTTTTTATTCTTTTTTTTTTAAACGATTGTGCTGGGGTTTGTGTTTGTGAGACTTACTTGTGGCACAGCAATCAAAATAGGAAGCCCGGGTTTCGTTTAACCACGCCCCATAAGCCCCTCCCGCTCTTAGTCATTTGGTCACACCCATTTTTTCCACTGCATGAGTAGTGACACTTCCTCTCTCAAGTGTCCCTCATTCTGAAGTTCAAAAGTTGGGAGGTATGACTTCTATGCGATTAAGGATGCAATTATGCAAGCCGCACGTTCACAAAATGCTATACTCTTCAATAACACCCCGATCTCTTTGCTCCCGGACATCTCTAAAATGACCCTGGACATGAGACATGCTCTAAAACCCCTTACAGGCGCCCTCCAAGCGAAACAAATTAAAGGCTTAAATTATTAGGCTTTCCCTTTAACTTGTTCGCATCCCATGAGGGCAAATCCACAACATTCCGCACGCTAGGGGATCTCCCCAAGTTCCTTGGGACTTTTGAGCTGCCACAGATCTCCATCCCCGACTGGCCACTTCATGTAGCCACTCCTGGTTTCAAAGCTGCACCAGGATGGCAGAAGCAAAGGAAGAAGAACAAATGATCCAAACCGGACTTTTCCACAGCGACAGAGGGCTGACCCTTTACTTTTGATACTTGATCATAATTTTCTTTACAGGCCCTAGGCTGGTGAAGACATCCCTGTCTAGTACTTTGTCTGGACATTATACTACTGATCCAATTTCTTTCTTATTTTTCTTTCATCACAGGTTTCATTTTATAGTTTTTTTAAAAATATGCCATTTAGATATATGACTTTCTGTGGTATAGGAAACATTCCTAAGATTGACCATTGTTCCCTCCACTTGTCTCATCCCAACCCTCCGCTCCTCCCCCCTCCCCCTTTTAGACCAAAACTGTTTATGTTTCGATACTGGGTAAGAAGCTCTGTAGGCTGTTTCGAGTTCTAGTGTATCTTTGGGGGATTTACTCCCCCTGAGTATTACATATAGTTGTTTATCACTTGTCCAGCAGTTTGGAGCCCTAAGCTGTTATGTTCATAGTTATATAAAACCTTTTTTCTTTATTGTCGCCCGACGTGTGCGGGCTCCTCTGTGCATTGACCGTGAACCCCCCACTTAGGGTCTTCAGCGCCCATAGCTGATATGTTGTCCACAACGCAATTAGTGAGGCTGTTTGGGCCTTGATTTCCTTTCTCTACTTCTGTGTTCCTTCTCTCATTACTTTTCTTACTATCCTTCTCTCATTCCACCACTAGATATCCTTCCTCTCCCCTCTTCTTCTCCTCCACCCTTTCCTTTGAGACAGCGAGCCTCCCCACTGATTTATTTTTATCCACCATTTAAATCCGCATTCTTATGGCTGCACAAACCTAATTAAAAGTCTCCTCATTAAATTGTAGGGGCCTTAACATTCCAGAGAAGAGACGGCAAATATTAAATCACTTTCACAAACTACAGACCCAAATTCTTCTCTTGCAAGAAACCCATTTTAGAACAGACAAAATCCCATAATTTCTCCATAAAAATTACCCCGTTTGGTTTCACAGTACTAAACCCTCAGCAAAATCTAAAGGGGTTTCTATAGCATTCCACGCATCATTTACCCCGACCACTCTTGATACTTATATTGACCCTCTAGGTAGATATATTTTCGTTAAATTAACATACATGAATGTCATTTATACTATTATTAAAGTATACTCTCCAAATCAGGATCAACAACAATTCCTCTCCTCGGTGGTTTCCTGACTGAAAAGATTCTGCACAACTAACATGATCCTGGGAGGAGATCTCAATGCCTCCTTGATACCTCATCTTGATTCCTCAAGTGGTAAGTCCTCAATCTCTCCAACTTCCCTGACCAAAATAAGAACACTCCTAGCTGACTAGGAACGAGCTTCGAGTTCGAGTCGAACTCATGTTCGACTGGAACATTGGCTGTTCGCAAGTTCACTGAACAGCGAACAATTTGGGTGTTCGCGGCAAATTCGAATGCCGCGGAACACCCTTTAAAAGTCTATGGGAGAAATCAAAAGTGCTAATTTTAAAGGCTTATATGCAAGTTATTACCATAAAAAGTGTTTGGGGACCCGGGTCCTGCCCCAGGGGACATGGATCAATGCAAAAAAAAGTTTTAAAAATGGCCGTTTTTTCAGGAGCAGTGATTTTAATAATGAAAACAATAAGTCAAACAGTAAAAGTGTACTATCCCTTTAAATTTCGTAGCTGGGGGGTGTCTATAGTATGCCTGTAAAGGGGCGCATGTTTCCCGTGTTTAGAACAGTCTGACAGCAAAATGACATTTCGAAGGAAAAAACCCATTTAAAACTACCCGCATTGCCGACAATACACATAGAAGTTCATTGATAAAAACGGCATGGGAATTCCCCACAGGGGAACCCCGAGCCAAAATTTAAAAAAAAAATGATGTGGGAGTCCCCCTAAATTCCATACCAGGCCCTTCAGGTCTGGTATGGATATTAAGGGGAACCCCGGCCAATATTAAAAAAAAAATGACGTGGGGTTCCCTCTAAATTCCATACCAGACCCTTCAGGTCTGGTATGGATTTTAAGGGGAACCCCGTGCCAAAAAAAAAAAAAAAAATGGCGTGGGGTCCCCCCAAAAATCCATACCAGACCCTTATCCGAGCACGCAACCTGGCAGGCCACAGGAAAAGAGGGGGGGATGAGAGTGCGCCCCCCCTTCTGAACCGTACCAGGCCACATACCCTCAACATTGGGAGGGTGCTTTGGGGTAGCCCCCCAAAACACCTTGTTCCCATGTTGATGAGGACAAGGGCCTCATCCCCACAACCCTGGACGGTGGTTGTGGGGGTCTGCGGGCGGGGGGCTTATCGGAATCTGGAAGCCCCCTTTAACAAGGGGACCCCCAGATCCCAGCCCCCCTGTGTGAAATGGTAAGGGGGTACTTACCCCTACCATTTCACTAAAAAACTGTCAAAAATGTTAAAAATTACAAGAGACAGTTTTTGACAATTCCTTTATTTAAATGCTTCTTCTTTCTTCTATCTTTCTTCATCTTCTGGTTCTTCCTCCGGCGTTCTCGTTCAGCATCTCCTCCACGGCGTCTTCTATCTTCTTCTCCTCGGGCCGCTCCGCACCCATGGCATGGGGGGAGGCTCCCACTCTTCTCTTCATCTTCTTCTTCTTCTTCTCTTCTTCCTTCTTCTCTTCTTCTCTTCTTCATTTTCTTCTCCGGGCCGCTCCGCATCCATGCTGGCATGGAGGGAGGCTCCCGCTGTGTGACGGCGTCTCCTAGTTCGCCCGGGTAATAGAACACCTGGCCCAAGCCATCAGATCGAATCCTAACATACAGGGCATACAGACTCCCTCCTCCCAATGTAAGCTCTCCTTATACACAGATGATCTGCTTCTTTATGTAACCCAACCTCATATTAGCATACCCTCCATACTTGCAGAGATAGATATATTTGGTCGTTTCAGTAATTATAAACTAAACATCTCTAAAACGGAAGCCCTAAACCTTTCTTTGTCGCATTCTACACTCTCCACCCTCCAATCCAATTTCTTGTTTCAATGGCGAATAAACTCTATATCATACTTAGGCACGGCCATACCAAAACTCTCTTCAGATATCTATCCCCTGAACTTTGGACCTCTACTTAAAAAACTTTGACACATCACGGAGGTTCGGAATGATCTACCATTGTCCTGGGTAGGTTGCATGAACACATTAAAAATGGACATACTCCCCAAGTTGCTTTACCTATTTCAGGCCCTCCCCATTGCCCTCCCTTCGGCGTTTTTTCGCTCCTTACGATCAATGGCTATTCGATTTGTGTGGAGGGGTAGCCACCCGAGGCTGAAACATACACTTCTATGCTCTCCTATCACAAAAGGCGGGTTAGGCCTGCCCGATTTTGAGCTGTATCACACATCAGCAGTGGTCTCCCGCATCCTTGAGTGGTTTTTCCGTCCTATGATCAAAGCCTCCACGTCTGTGGAACAAGATCTATCTCCACATGATCTCTGAGCACTTCTTTGGGGCTATGAACGGACTTTCAAATCACTTTTAACGTTGTCCCCTCTTACCAGAGATGCCCTCGTAATTTGGTATCGCAGGAGAGACAGCTATTCGTTGTCATCTGAACCAAGCCCCCTCACCCCTCTGTTCGACAACCCAAATTCTCCAGAAAGCAGCTCAACACACACCATAGATAATTACAACAAGGACTCTTGGCCCACAGCACGGTAGTTTGTCGACAACACCCTAGGCACTTTTATATCTACCCCATTGGAAGATACTGCCAAAATGACATGGCTCACTCGTGGGCATCTGACCTCTTATTGTAAAAAGCTCCATGACTCTAAACAGATTCACAGACCCCTGACCGGGTTCGAACAACTGTGCACATTCTCTGACACCCCTCGACATACCTTATCATTGACGAATCAATTGATCCTATTACACACCCATGGCACCTTACCCACATACACCACAAAATGGTCAGTGGAGATTGGGAAAGAGATAACTGAGGTAGAATGGAATAAAGCCTTTCTGTTCACTAATAAGACATCCATTTTGAGCTACACGCAAGAAAAAAACTACAAATTGTTATCAAGGTGGTATCGGATGCCAACTACTGTATCTGGTGAGAATGTGATGTACTTCTCCCATTTTGGACACAAATCTTCCAGATCTACTCAGAAATTTATGATAAACCACTATTGCCCTGACCCTCCATCGCCCTTCTTTCTATACTTCCCGGCACTGTCATGTCACAAGAAAATAACCTTCTAAAATTCTTTATCAGTGCTGGACGACATCTAATACTCAGGCACTGGAAAACCACTACGGCTCCCTCTCTAATGGAATGGGTAGGTGAGTTAAATGACATCATGCTCATGGAGGAAATGCAAGGCTTTGGACAAACATGCAAAGTTTTCCTTTGTCTGGAGTATTTGGAGGAATTACTCTACTTCTGATAAACTTAAACAAAGGCTCTCAAGGATGAATCTCACCTAAGAGCTTAAACCTTCTTACCAGTAGGTCCATATGCTCGAGCTATGGTCCTTGTCACGGACGGAGGCTCGCTGTCTCGATACCCCCTTCCCCCTCTTTCTACCCCCCAACAACCTTTCCTATACTAATTTTCTTTCTTCTCTATTCTGTCATTTCCTACTTCTCTTCCCCAGTCTCCTCGGACCAACCTTGGGTGCAATATATTTTAATTCCTTTTTTTTTCTCTCTCCTTTCACTGTGTATTTTTCCACTCTCCACTCTTTAGGAGACCTGGAATTTTGTCAGTAAGATAATTCCGAAAACTTTGGTTCTTGTTTATCTGCTCAGTTTCCCTGACTTCTGGATGCAGCAGGTTCCCAACGGGGCGCCCAGAATTATGGGAGAACAACATTTACATATTAATTAGACATAATTCTATGAGCCTAACATTAAGTTTGATTTCGAATGACTTTGGCACATGTTTTCAACTGCACTGTATTTGTTATCTATTTAAACCATATTTGTAGACCAGGAGACCTGATGTCAGGCAACTGGCAATGTTTTTCCCTTTTCCTTTATGTTTGACTATCTGTTTAAAACAATAAAAAACTTATTGAACCATAAAATACAAAGTATCAACATACATATTGAGGATAGTCACCAACATGACATAGAAAGTAAATATTTTACATCACAGTCCCCCAAATGGAATAGGCATAACATTATATCGGGGTAGTAGAGCAATAAAAGCAATAAAAACCATCTAGTATCATAAATATGAGATGGATACATCAGAATAAGCTCGACGACGTTTCGTGGACTTCTATCCACTCATCAGGAGCAAGTGCATCCATGTACTAAAAAGGGGATAAAAAAAAAATCACCATTATAGTTTGATATAACCACAGACTGGAGGGGTAGAAGGATTAAAGATGATGATGAACAAACAAACGGCCATAACTGAAAGTACTCACATAGGATCTGATACTAGGCCATGCGATACCACCTGCCGGAGGTCAGCCAGATAATTATGTCCAGCACGGGAGCTGAGGAAAGGACCCAAGCAAGGATCAGGAGCACACACGCAGTCCCCCAAAAAAAGTGTGGATGAAAACTCTTGATGTAACTGTGGATGGGATTTCTTTATTGTATATAATAAAGTAAGTGGTTTATTACCATATTGGTATAAATTAAAAGAAATGTCATATAGAGTAGACCCATCACCACAGTATAGAAGTATGTTGTAGAGCATATCAACAAGGTGAACAAAATGAAAAAAAAAGGGTGTCCATATAGCAAGAATAGGGAAGAGGAGATGAGATTCTTGAAATCAGGAGAAATTAATGAAAACTAGAGTAAGGAAATATTAGTAATGCTTGTTATAGAGGAATTTAAGAATAAATCAAAAGCTTGCTGTTTATTTACCCATGTAGGTCCTAATGGGATATAAACCGAAAATGGAGTGCAGTGTGGGACTGCTGAGAAAAGGTCACTGAAGGGGAATTGCAGGGTGAGCCCAGTGGCCAGAGTCTGATCCAGCGTCACACTGGCATGACAATAAGGGAGAGACAGCACGGCAGCAGCCGGACCTACTCACCATGTGTCAGCCAAGCTGAAATAGCACACGCCTGCATGAAGGTGTGGCGCCGATGCACGTTGAAATCGCCCGCCCAATCCCCCATCCCCATAATGTGTGGGAAGGAGGGGAGAGAGAAGGCATGCAGCGTGCATCGCAGCTCCCATGCAAACAAAACACCGGCCAACCTGTTGGCTGCAGAACACACTGAACCAATTCAGCTCAAGGAAGTAGAGACAATACATACTTCTGTACTGTGGTGATGGGTCTACTCTATATGACATTTCTTTTTATTTATACCAATATGGTAATAAACCACTTTATTGTATACAATACAGAAATCCCATCCACAGTTACATCAAGATGTTTCCATCCACACTTTTTTTTGGGGGACTGCGTGTGTGCTCCTGATCCATGCTTAGCAAAGAGAGTGTCTGGGAACTGACCCCTAACATAAACCACCTCCATCCCTAATAACAGAAACAGAAAAAAACGAATGTCGCCCACGGGACTTTAAATGAGGTGTAAATGGTGATCAGAGGGTAAACAGATATAAAGGTACAAATATTTTATTGAAAGCAACAGCATAATCCATAATAGGACATGAGCATGGGTGAACAGGTTCATAAAACAGCAACATTGCATAGTAATCCTAAAACATAGCCATAATATAATAGTAATACATGTAATACAGGTATGCATGGTACATCTCTAACCCGGCGCTTTTCGCAAGCTTTCCTTGCTTCATCAGGGGCTGATGTGCATAACTGCTGTCTGTAAAAACAGATAAAAGTAATTAGAGTATTGGTTATGATTGGTTAAAAGCAAGAAGCCAGAACCGATCATCCCATACTTACTAATGAGACCAAGGCTACTGACACAGAACCCAGGCAGGGGTCGGCGGAAGGCATCTCCCCCGGGAGCTGAAGAGGCCGAGGACCCAACCAGAGGACCGAGGCCAGGCACTGGGGGCAGCATGGCAAGTGGGAGAAAGAGAGAGGAGAACATAAACCCAAATTGTTCCCAAATGTACTGCAGGGCAACTCACTGTATAAAAATATAAATATAGGGTAGTATAAGATTAGAGGGTTTGGAAGTATAAGATATATATCATGGCATCAAATGCAAGGTATGCTAGTAAACAGGGTCTAAGATAATAACATTGGTATTGTAATAAAAGTATAAAGTATATGCTACTTGCATAGTATGCATAGGGTGTCCCGCAGAACAGAGAGAAGAAGGAGGGTACAGGGTGAAGGAATGAAAGAGAAGGGAAAGGGGAAGGGGAAGAGGAAAAGGGGAAAGCAAGGGGAGGTGCAGTGAAGGGTAGCAGGAAAGAGAGAAAGAAAAAGAAGAAGAAAGGAAAAGGGAACAGGACCAGGGGGAAGGAAAAGAAAGAAAGTGGGAGAAGTGGGGGGAAAATAAGGCACAGTGAAAGGAAGGACAAATGTATTGAAGATGTGATGAACTGGAAAAGAACTTCCGTGTGGAAGGAAGAAGGGAGTGAAAAGTGTGTAATTGGGAGAGTCAATAAGACATGGCAAGTGAGGATAAGTACGCTGTGGGGTGCAGGTATTAATGTTAAAGTATGTAAATAAGGTGCCTACCAGTCTAATGAAGCGTCCCGACTCGGTGTTGGAGAGAGATAGTGAGGAAAAAGTTTGCCATACTGACACCCCCCACCTTATACCCGGACATCCGCCGAGTTCTCCACCCCTAGCGTCACGCGTCAGGCGGAGCAAAGGAGATCGTAACGCACCCGCCATGAAGAGGCAGGCACTCTGTTCCCTTTTCCTTTCTTCTTCTTTTTCTTTCTCTCTTTCCTGCTACCCTTCACTGCACCTCCCCTTGCTTTCCCCTTTTCCTCTTCCCCTTCCCCTTTCCCTTCTCTTTCATTCCTTCACCCTGTACCCTCCTTCTTCTCTCTGTTCTGTGGGACAACCTATGCATACTATGCAAGTAGCATATACTTTATACTTTTATTACAATACCAATGTTATTATCTTAGACCCTGTTTACTAGCATACCTTGCATTTGATGCCATGATATATATCTTATACTTCCAAACCCTCTAATCTTATACTACCCTATATTTATATTTTTATACAGTGAGTTGCCCTGCAGTACATTTGGGAACAATTTGGGTTCATGTTCTCCTCTCTCTTTCTCCCACTTGCCATGCTGCCCCCAGTGCCTGGCCTCGATCCTCTGGTTGGGTCCTCGGCCTCTTCAGCTCCAGGGGGAGATGCCTTCCGCTGACCCCTGCCTGGGTTCTGTGTCAGTAGCCTTGGTCTCATTAGTAAGTATGGGATGATCGGTTCTGGCTTCTTGCTTTTAACCAATCATAACCGATACTCTAATTACTTTTATCTGTTTTTACAGACAGCAGTTATGCACATCAGCCCCTGATGAAGCGAGGAAAGCTCGTGAAAAGCGTCGGGTTAGAGATGTACCATGCATACCTGTATTACATGTATTACTATTATATTATGGCTATGTTTTAGGATTACTATGCAATGTTGCTGTTTTATGAACCTGTTCACCCATGCTCATGTCCTATTATGGATTATGCTGTTGCTTTCAATAAAATATTTGTACCTTTATATCTGTTTACCCTCTGATCACCATTTACACCTCATTTAAAGTCCCGTGGGCGACATTCGTTTTTTTCTTTTTTTTCTGTTTCTGATCCATGCTTGGGTCCTTTCCTTAGCTTCCGTGCTGGACATAATTATCTGGCTGACCTCCGGCAGGTGGTATTGCATGGCTTAGTATCAGCTCTTATGTGAGTACTTTCAGTTATGGCCGTTTATTTGTTCATCATCTTTAATCCCTCTACCCCTCCAGTCTGTGGTTATATCAAACTATAATGGTGATTTTTTTTATCCCCTTTTTAGTACATGGATGCACTTGCTCCTGATGAGTGAATAGAAGTCCATAAAACATAATTGAGCTTATTTTGATGCATCCATCTCATATTTATGATTCTAGATGGTTTTTATTGCTCTACCACCCTGATATAATGTTATGCCTACTCCATTTGGGGGACTGTGATGTAAAATATTTACTTTCTATGTCATGTTGGTGACTATCCTCAATACGTATGTTGATACTTTGTATTTTATATGCCAATGTGCTATTATGCGTTTATATGGGTTGATCCATGCCCTATATTTGGTCTAATAAAGAATACAAAATTTTTTTTTTTTTCCGTATGTATATGGTTTTGTCTGGCTCTAACCCACACACCTCATCTAAAGTCCCATTCTCCCCCCTCTCTTTTTTGCAAAAGCAACCAGGGATGGAGGCAAATATTCCCCATTGCGTCTCTTTTAAAGTCCCAAATATTCCCTTTTTTCTTTGATATATATATATAGATATAGATATATATATATCTAGATATATATATATCTAGATATATATATATCTATATCTATATATATATACACTAAATACACTGCAGCTAACTGAATCAACTGCCTGCCAGAGGTAGATTAGAAACAGTATACCAGGAACGGTCTGCAGTGAGATCTAGCTTAACTGGATATATGTGGATATATATATATATATATAGGCAGGTAAAATCACCTGGTTGCATCCAGGATGGAAAATATGTATGCCCTAGGTTCAGGCTTTATGCTGACTTACACCACTAGGGGGAGTGCTGGGAGTCCTGCAGGAGAAGAGTTAATGAGCCCATCTGAAGTAAGTGGGCTCATTAAGACCTATACAAAAAACCCCAGATGGTTAGGGAGATGCTCCATCCTGGAACCAGTTCTGTGTGTGTAGACTGGGGAGTGTGGTATCTGTCCTGTGCGGTGAGTTAACGCCTGTGTGGCAAACTTCTAAAAGAGAGACAGGGACTAGGGCAGCACAAGGCTGCACCCAGTTGTTAGATAGGGAATATACGTGTGTAGTAAGAGGTCAAACTGACCATGTTTCTTTTTGTTTTGCTGTTATATTTTTCACTGCATATAGCATAAATAAACCGCATCCTTTGTTTTTTTTTTCACCTGCAACGCTGTCTGCTGTGCCTGATTTTGTGTGGTGAACCCATTCAGGGGGGTCACACACAATCGCTGCTGAGCTAACCCCCTTACACACATATATATATATATATATATATATATATATATATATATATATATATATATATATATATATATATATATATATATATATATATATATATATATATATATATATATATATATATATATATATAATAATCTCAGAATCTCAGTCTGACTGTATATTTCCCTGGGCCAGTTGATAACCTCCCATGGCTTCCAATACCACCTCTATGCTGACGACACCCAGATCTATCTCTCCACTCCTCAACTCACCCCCTCGATCTCCTCACGGATCTCAAACTTACTAAATGACCTATCGATATGGATGCCACACCACTTCCTCAAACTCAGTCTTTCTAAAACCGAGCTTGTTATATTTCCTCCTTCACGGTCCTCCCCTGTGACTTCACCATTAATATCAACAACACAACCATTGGTCCCTCCACACATGCCAGGGTGCTGGGTGTAATCCTTGACTCTGACCTCTACTTCAGCTCCCACATACAATCACAGGCTAAATCCTGCCGCCTTAACCTCCGCAACATCTCCAGAAATTGACCCTTCCTGACTAATGATACCACAAAGCAACTTATTCACTCCTTGATTATTTCCGGCCTTGATTACTGCAACTCTCTCCTTAATGGCCTACCCTTAAGCAGGCTATCCCCCTTCAGTCTATTATGAATTCTGCTGTTAGACTAATACACCTCACTAACAATCCAAGACTGCTGCTCCTCTCTGCCAATCCCTTCACTGGCTTCCCCTACCCCACCGCGTAAAATTCAAAATGCTAACAATAACCTACAAGGCCATTCACAACATCGCCCCCATCTACATCACCAACCTTATCTGCATATATCGCCCAAATCGTCCCCTCCGCTCCTCCCAGGACCTCTTGCTCTCTAGCTCCCTTGTTACCACCTCCCATGCTCACCTTCAGGACTTCTCCAGAGCTTCTCCCATCCTCTGGAACTCCCTGCCCCAGTATGTCCGATCAGCCCCTACCCTGTCCACTTTTAGGAGATCCCTGAAAACTCATTTATTCAGGGAAGCCTATCTCACACCCACCTAACTGTCCCTGAACCACCCCCATCAAATCATTCTCTGCAGCTATTACCTTTTGTACCACCACCCCCTCCTTTTAGAATGTAAGCTCTACGAGTAGGGCCCTCCTGTACCTTTTTTATTGAACTGTACTGTAATTGTGTTGTCCCCCTATACATTGTAAAGCCCTGCATAAACTGTTTTATATATATATATATATATATATATATATATATATATTAAATACACTGCAGCTAACTGAATAAACTGCCTGCCTGAAGTAGATTAGAGACAGTACAGCAGGAATGGTCTGCAGTGAGATCTAACTAACTGAATCAACTGCCTGCCTGAAGCAGATTAGAAATAGTACAGCGGGAATGGTCTGCAGTGAAATCTAGCTAATTGAATAAACTGCCTGCTCAAAGTAAATGAAATGACACTTTCTCTAGCTCTCTCTCCACCAACACACTGCACAAGGCTGACGTGCAGGCGGCCTTTTCTAGTGTGGGGCGTGGACTTAACCCCCTGAGCCATGACTGGCCAAAGGCACCCTGCCTTTGGCCAATTATGGCTCTCTTTGCTGACGGTGCTGTGATTGGCCAAAGCATGCGGGTCATAGTGCATGCTTGGCCAATGATCAGCCAGCAATGCACTGCGATGATGCAGTGCATTATGGGGCCTGATGTGTCACTCGAACTTGTTGCGAACGCCCCATAATGTTTGATCTTCGGCAAACGATCGAACAGCCAATGTTTGAGTCAAACTCATGTTCGACTCGAACTCAAAGCTCATCCCTAGTCATGACCTGCCAGTCCTCTGGAACCACCGCTGCCCCTAGCTCACTTTCCCATTGACCTCAATAGTTAATTACAGGAGGTTTTCTCCGAGAGACAATAGCAGAGTATACAAGCAGGGCCGGTGCTACCACTAGGCGGACTAGGCAACCGCCTAGGGCGCACTCCTGCCTAGGGCACCTGGCCACATGCTATTTACTACTGTCTACAGAGAGCTTACAACTACCACCCTGCCATGTCAAGCAGCGCTGCCGCCACCCCCCGCCCCGCTCTCTGTTTCCAGTCCAGACTGTCAGTAATCCGATTCCCCCCTCCTCTCTGCTCTTCTATCATGAGTGTGTGTCACATGTGTCCAGCAACCCCCAGGGCACTCTGGTGCTCTCTGATGTGTGTCAGGCAAGCGGCAGCAGCAGCCCCTCTCCCTCCCTCCGCTCTGCACTCTCTGCCTGACACTGTGAAATGTCCCACCGAGGCCGCTCTCCGCTCTACAGTAACAGTGTCCATGTCAGTGTGTGTCCAGCAGCCCCACCCCCCCACGCTCTCCTGGCCGTATCACTACTAGAGCGGAGGAGTACATGGATGGAGGATGCATCATGATGGGATAGATAAGATAACATGGTGTGGCACCTGGCAGCGGCTCTCTGGGCTTGGGGACAGGTGGAGCCTACCTGGGTTGGCTGGAAATGGAAGAGGCACTGTCCGTGACCGACCGTAGCGACACAGAACAGAAGCAGCAGGCAGGTACACAGGCAGGAGTGAGGACAGCAAGCGAGGAACAGGTGTTACTGGTGTGGTAAGTAAAAACTGTTGCTTTTTCTCTGACTTAATGAAATTGTATATGTGATGACAATGAAATGTAGTTTTAAAATGTGTTTGTATTATTATGTATGTATATTGATGTGTGTGTAATATGTATTATATTGACTGATCTGCCAAATGGCCCCCCTGAGGCTGTATATGATGGGAGCTGGTGAGGCGGTATATGACGGGCGCTGGTGAGGCGGTATATGATGGGCGCTGGTGAGGTGGTATATGATGGAAGCTGGTGAGGCTGTATATGATGGGCGCTGGTAAAGCTGTATTTGATGGGCACAGGTGAGATGGAATTTGATGGGCAGAGGTGAAGCTGCATTGATTGGCACTGGTGAAGCAGCCTTGATGGGTGCTGGTGAGGCTGTATTTGATGGGAACAGGGGAGACTGTATTTGATGGGCAGAGGTGAGATGGCATTTGATGGGCATCCCTTACAGTCACACAGACACCGAAACACACAATGCATCCTTTACACACATACAAAAACCTCTGGTCTCGCCTGGTCCCCTCCATCAATAACTCCCCCCGGTTCCCTCCTTTCATTAACTTCCTCCCATACTGTTTCCACATTAAAGCATTTAAACTGGTTAAAAATAATGTTCTTTAGCAATGAACATATTTCACATTAGTAATTATGCTACCAAAATCAGTGTTTGCTGTAAATTGTATCCAGCATTGCTCCTGTGTCTTCTTGTCGGAGGCTGCCATTTTGTTGAAGCCCAGAACCCCTGAGCAGAAGTAAATCATAAAGTGGAACTAAACCCTTCAATTTATTGGTTAAAAAAATGCTATATTCCTGGAATGTTGGGATTGCTAACTGTTACATCTGCTTAATTCCTCAACCAAACTGTCAAAGCATCATATGGCTGGTGTCATAACTGATCACATGTGCAGCACCGTGGCAGTTGCAGATTAAACAGAAGCAGCTTCCTTGGCTGTAAAATATAGGAGGGTTTAATTCTGCTTCAAGGCTGTCAGCAGGCCTCTACAAACACAGCAGTGCCTAAAAATACCTAAAATTTTGAACAACTGAGCATGTGCAGATCTAGTGAGACAGTATATTACTGGATTGCACACAGTATAGACACGTATTTTTAATGTTTTACATAGCTATACCTGCAAAAGGGGCCAGCCCGAAGTGATCGAGCAGGACTTCATTTTCTGACTAAAGTTCCACTTTAACTTCCATCCTCCAATATGGTTCCCTCAATCTGGCTGTCCAAGATTGCATAGAGGAATGGACAAGCCAATCCTCAGCCATATGCCCCCAAATTTGTGTGTGTGTGGATGGGGGAGGGGTTAATTTGTCTAGGAAACAGGGTAGACTGGGGCTTTATGTTCAGTGCGCTGAAGGAAATAGGATTTGGACCAATTATGATCAGAAGGATAAAGGCACTGTATACATGTCCTTCAGCAAAGGTCAAGGTTAATGGAACGCTATCAGAACCGTTTAAAATGACTAACGGAACAAGACAAGGCTGCCCATTGTCCCCCCTTTTGTTCGTGCTGACGCTTGAGCCCTTGCTCGAACGGATAAGGCACAACCCAGATATTTCAGGGGTTTCGGACGGTGAGGAAGAACACAAATTGGCTGCTTTTGCAGATGACATTTTGTTGTATATTACTAGACCTAGAATAACTCTTCCTAACCTGCTTAAAACTTTGAAAGAATACGGAGAAATATCAAATTTCAAGATCAATCCAATTAAATCTGAAATATTAGAAATTAAGACTGGCAAAAAAGATCATATGGTCCACAAAGAATTCCCATTTTTATGCGGAAAAAAGGAGATAAACTACCTTGGGGTAAAAATAACAGGGAATAGAGAGTTACTGTTTCAATCTAACTTCATCCCCCTCCTGAATGAGGTCAAGAGGGAGTTGAATAGAATCACAAGAGGACAGCTGTCATGGGGAGGAAGAATTAATATTATTAAAATGGCAATCCTGCCAAAGATTCTATTTAAAATGCAGATGTTACCAATCCCGCTTCCACAAGCATATCTTAAAAAACTGCATTCTCTTATTATTAAATTTATTTGGAGGGGAAAAAAGTCACGTATAAGTTATGACACTTTGGCAAGGGATAAAGAGAAAGGGGGGTGGGGAGCACCAGACATTAGATTATATCACGAAGTAATCACTTTATCTAGAATTATAGATTGGGTAAAAGGAAACAAAGAGAAGAGGTGGGTAAAAATGGAAAACACAATTAGTAAAGTAGAGTTAAGTAAAGTTATTTGGATACCTTCACATTTTAGGAAACTTTGTTCTGAGGCACATAGCATCACTAGACATACTTTGAAAATATGGGATAATTTGCATAGGAGGGAAAAATGGGAGTATAACTCCCCTTTGATCCCTCTGAGGGACACTGAGTTTTTTGCACCAGGAATGGAGAATCTAAGTGGGAGATGGATACTGCAAGGAGGAGTTCAGCTAAAGGATGTTATGCAGAAAGGTAAACTTTGCTCATTTCAGGACCTGAAAAATAAAAGTGACCTTATGACCCTTAACAGGTGGCGATACAGTCAGTTAAAAAATTTTGTTGAAACGCTCCCCCAACCAATTAGAATGATGGACAACCTCAAACTGTTTGAGAAACTTTGTGTTGGTCAGGATGGGAAGAAGGGGATTTCAAAAACCTATAGGATACTAGTGGATCTGAAGGGAACAGACATCCCAGCATACATTAAAAAATGGGAATCAGAACTAAAATCAAAACTTAAAGAAGACGAGGTAACAACCCTACTGAAGCGAGTTCATAGTACTTCGGTAAACTATAAAATGTCTGAGCTAAATTACAAATGCTTGTCAAGATGGTATATTACCCCAGATAGAGCTTCTAAGTACCAGAATGAAACTTCACAATTATGCTGGAGGGGATGTATGGAATTAGGTACAATGGCACACATTTGGTGGCACTGCACAAAAATAAGGGAATTTTAGGATGATATTGGGAAAATCATTGGCGAGATAACCCAAATAGCAGTGCCGGATGATCCATGGGCATGTCTGTTTCACGGTTTTAGAATGCCAACTGAATTATATCTGAGAACACTAGTCCCACAAATGTTTAACGCAGCTAAAAGTCTGCTTGTAAGCCATTGGCAGGAGAAACATGGTCCAACAATACAAGAATGGTACGACAAAATAAATGAAACCCAGAACTTAGAATATTTGAAATGTGCGGAGGAAGCGGAATTGGAAGAGTTCGAGGAAAAATGGAAGAAGTGGCAAAAATTTAAAAGCTCACCAAGGGTGGTAGAGGTCTTGAGAACTCAATAGAGCTTGCTGGGGTGAACCCAGCGAGAAGGATAGATGGAGAACAGGCAACAGGAGTGGTGTCTATTGTGGGAGGGGGATTCAGTTAACATGAAGGTGTACGGAGGAAGAAATATAGGATCTTGAGAAGGAGTAGGTTGGGGTGGTGGGAGGGTGGGGAAGGGCAGGGGGTTTGATTAGTATGGTTTAAGTGGGGTTTAAGTTCAGACCTTATGATCAAAAATTAGATAGATTAGTTCGATGCTACAAATAAGTAGATAGATACAAAAGAGATTTGTAATATTGAAAGAAAAATTAAGAGACAAAAAGGTATCAAAGCCACCATGATGTGAGTAATGAGTCGGGAAAGTATTGAACCGTTAAGGTGAAACTTTCACCCCCAAAAATGAACACTGATGTGGCGAAAAAAAATTAAAAAATTAAAAAATTAAAAAAAAATTTGTCTAGGAAGCCAAACAGACTAGGATCAACCAATATTTTTGGCCTCAAGTCATGTGGTCACTGTGAAAACCAATCAGCGATCACTTGACTAAATGGCTCTTGTCCTAGACAGGAACCAAAACCCAATTTGTCATTCAGGGGTTAATTATTAGTTTATTTCTGCAGAGGATTGATTCACATTATACAATGTCTGGACCTCCACGTAAGAAGTTGTCGGGTGCGGGTTTTAAAAGGAAAAGAAAACTTCGAGAAGAAGAGGCCCAAAAAATGGCTGGATCATTAAAAAAATTCTTCAGTGCTGACCAGGAGCAGAAATCCACACAAGCTCACGATGATGAACCAGATTGTGAAGTTGAAGACAATCCTGTGCATATAGATAGCGGTGAAGGACCTTCAACAACCATGACAGTGGGTGCTTCAACATCGACAACTATTAGTAAGCAACGTGTTGAAGAGAAAAGTGACACAGATACTGAAGAAGCGAACTCTCCAATATCACCAAAACTACTAGAGACCACTTCATTACCACTGGATTTCTCTGATCCAGCGGATTGGCCAGATGTCATCACTACGTCATGTCGGGATACCATCGTAATGAAAGGCCCAGCGAAACCAAATGAACGCTTTGCATTTCCCAGGGATGCCTCTAATAGACGTTCTACAGCAGTCCATTACAAACGCCGCCTTGGAAATGGAGAAGTGCAGATGAGACATTGGCTAATCTACTCTACTAAGTTAAACAAAGTGTTTTGTTTTTGTTGCAAACTGTTTGCAAACAAAGAAATAAGTCTGATTGCTGGAGATGTTGATGACTGGAAAAATATATCGAATATTTTGACAGTACACAAATAGTCTGCATATCATCTTGCTTCTGTGGGAAGGTGGAATGAGTTATTGATGAGGCTTGGATCAGGAAAAACTATTGATCGGGCTTACCAGAGGTTATTAACAACTGAAACTCAGCACTGGCAAAGTGTTCTCCAGCACCTTGTAGCCATCGTCCAATATCTTGGTAAGCAGTGCTTGAGTTTCAGAGGAAGCAATGACACACTTTACAGTGCAAACAATAGTAATTATATGCAACTTGTAGAAATGCTAGCCACATTTGATACAGTGATGCAGAACCACCTTCAAAAAATAACAAATTCAGAAATTCATTGTCACTATCTGGGAAAGGACATACAAAATGAATTAATTGGCCTTATTTCTAAACAAATAACCAGACGGATTCTTTTACTATTAAAAAATGCCAAGTACTATTCCATCATTCTTGACTACACCCCAGATGTTGCTCTTGTGGAACAGATGACCATAATTGTTAGGTTTGTGTCAATCATACAAGGGGACTCAATAACAGCAAGCCCTGAAGTGAAAATCGAAGAAAGGTTTCTTGGATTCATCCCAGTCCATAGTTCAACTGGAGAACAGTTGACTGAATCGATTCTAGCAGAGCTTGAGAAACCGAACATACCATTAAGTGATATGAGAGGCCAAGCGTATGACAATGGGTCCAACATGAAAGGGAAGCACTCTGGTGTTCAGAAGAGAGTCAAGGATTTGAATTCACGGCATTTTATATTCCTTGCTGTGCTCATTCTTTAAACCTTGTTGTAAATGATGCTGCTATGTGTTGTAGGGAAGCCAGTTCATTTTTTGGTACTTTGCAGAAAATTATATGTTTTTTTATCTGGCTCAACAAATCGGCGGGACATCTTAAAGAAGCACATCAGTAGGCTGACGGTGAAGCCACTATCAACTACAAGATGGTCAAGTAGAATTGATGCCATTCGTCCTTTCAGATTTCAAATAACTTAAATATATGACACACTGATGGCAATTGAAGAAGATCCAGCATTTGCTATTCTTGCAAGAAGTGAGGCTGCTTCATTAGCAAAAGAGCTGAATAGCTTTACATTTTTGTGTTTGACAGTAATGTGGTTTAACATATTAAGTAGCATTAATGAAGTAAGCAAACTTCTTCAAAGTCAAACAATTTACTTGCCAGATGTTGTGGAGCTTTTGGAATCCAGCAAAACCTACTTAGAAACTTATCGGTCTGATGATGGATTTGAGGAGTTACTCACAGAAGCACGAACAATGGCACTGGAAATGGAAATTGAATCTGTGTTCCCTTCTACAGTGCAGAGAAAAAAGAAGAGACTTTTTTCCTACGAGGGACAAGATGATCCCATCCAAGATCCCCAAAAACGGTTTAAAGTTGATTGTTTCTATACTATCTTGGATGTCATAATCAAATCTGTTGAGGATAGATTTGAACAGCTTAAAGGTCATAGCAACTATTTTCAGTTTTTGTATGACATCAGGAAACTTAAAGACATGAATAGGGAGCAACTCTTGAAGAGCTGTATGGAGTTACAAGAGGTGTTAACTGATGTAAAGACCAAGGATGAAGATATTGATGGAATGCAGCTGTGTGAAGATCTAATTGTCTTGGCTCCTGTTGTATCAGCAAACATGAAACCAATTGACATTCTGGGCTAAGCAGTCAAGAATAGTTTTGCTCCAAATGTAGCTATAGCACTTCGCATACTGTTAACACTCCCCATCACAGTGGCTTCGGGTGAAAGAAGCTTCTCAAAATTAAAAATCATTAAAAATTACTTGCGTTCTTCAATGTCACAAGAAAGGCTGATGGGTCTTGCCACTCTGTCTATTGAGAATGCCATTGCTCATAAGATTGACTTTGAAATATTGTTGAAGGAGTTTGCTAATGCTAAAGCAAGAAAGGTAAATTTTTTGTAGACCCAATAGCCTTAGTTAAAAGATGCTTGAAAAGCACAGAGTTCAAAGATTGGCACTTTCATTATTGTTTGTTTTTAGACTTGCAATGTTATAAGTTCTTTTGCACTATAATTTAATTTATAATTTGCTCTTTTGTACTTTAGTTTTTTTTTTTTATTGTACCAATTTTATTGAGAGATGTTAGAGATATTGGAATGTTATAATATCTCTCCTGTCTCATAGTGTTTATTTTATAATGGTACAGTATGTTTCTATAACGTTGTCATGTTATTTATCTATCTTATTTTTGTGAGTCATGTTGCCAGTTGATACATGTGCAATGCTGCTATATTATGTTTTGCAAATGAGAAAATGTTTACAAATAAAATCTACTATTTTATGGTTTATCGTTTTGAATTATTTGATCCAAAAGCTGGTTTGGGGGTAAAACTGTAAAATGTCCACAATTAGCTGGTCTAGCAAAGTGTTGCATGCAAAATAGTAGCGGTCATTAAAAAGGTGGGGTGTACATGGGCAGGGAAAAGGGGGTGGGGTCAGGGGTGGAGCCAAGGGGGGCGGCAAAATGAGGTTTCGCCTAGGGTGTCAAAAATCCTTGCACCAGCCATGTATACAAGCGAGATGATACCTGAAGAGTATGGGCACGGTTTGCAGATACTTTTTTAAAAGAAGACAGGCTGTAATGTGGAGTTTGCAAACAAAGAAGTTGAAAAACAAAGTGTCTAAGCTGCAGGCAGCAACAATGCTCTTGCAATGGAATATTGTAGGAATATCAGAGAGAATTGAAAGTGAGTATCCGCATAGGGGACCTTTCCTTTTCAATCTGCAGTGCTGTCATTTTCTCAAAAATGCAATATGGCAACCTGGAGGTGTTCTGTATAGAGAGATGGTGTACACAGATGGTGTACAGAATGTCCCCTGAAAATGTCATGTCCTGCTTGTGTGAAAGGCTCACTTATTATGAGATACAAGTCCGATTTTGGGCATCCCCTGCAACAAAAATTTAATTTTTGGTGAGATACTGCCAAAGGGGAATCATGTCTAAAGAGATGCAGACCCTGCCACTTTCCTTATTAGAGCCCTGCAAGTGCAGCAGCTGATTGAGAATGATAAAATCACTCCCATTCACATTCAATCTGCACATGGACAAACAAACAGCAATTTATTCTGAATAACAAAAGCTATGAATCTGCAACAAAGTTTTTTACAATCCCTGAAATGTACACAGATCAACTAGAGCGGAGAGTTTTTTCAAAGGGTCGAATGAAGGATCCAGGGAAGGCTCCAAAATTGCAGCTGTATCAAAATCAATGGATGAAGAATGACCAGGGGTAGAGGTTAGAAAAACACTGATCCATCAAAGTGTATAGGAATTCTTCTTATCTATGTTAATGTGACTTTTGTGAGATAACATAAAAGGCTATGGGGCTGAATTCACACTGAAGTCCACCAGGAACCTTTTACAAAATTGCACTGTGCTGAGATGATCAGATGGGCATCATTGAATATAATGCGATTTCCCTTCTCATGCATTTTGTGAACTTCTAAAGTATGGAGGAGACACTAGAGAGAAGGAAAAAGGAATTGCTGCTCACCCCCTTAGAAAATTGAAACGAAAAAGAGAAGGTTTCCCCACAACAGGGTTTTTTGGCAGCACAGTAACGGATGTAGTCAGTATTGTATGAAAAAATAACAATTTTATTGAAAACTGTACCATAAGAGTTAAAACAATGAGCTCCAGTGGGGAGTGCTTTTAAAAACTAAGTGGTTGAACATACATTGGCAGACATATATTCATAACAATAATTCATATCATGAACATAAGACCTGACGCGTTTCAACCCCTATAATTGGGGTCTTCTTCAGAGGCTCGGTCTGCTGGGGAGAACATATAGATAGAATTGGTAGACACATATAACTTCCATTGTATAACAGTAACTACATTCGTCATGTAATACACCAATACGGTATAATTACCAAATAATGTATGTCCAACAGGAGAAAAACTTCCCACATGGAGATCCCTTAAAAAGATATGTTGTCCTGCCCTCTTTCCCAGAGGGAGAGCTCCAGATGCCCCTACCGCCACCGCAGCCCACGCCGGGGTAGTGAGAGGCAACATGACTTACGAAAGGCCACACACTTAGGCACCGCCCGCCAAACCAGACAAACGGTCGGAAAGCGCTACAAACACCTGCGATTAAAAATTGTAAGACAAACTAAATAAACGCCCATAAAATAATGGTCAAATTAATTCTGTGGACAAAGAAGGCCACCAAGGGACTAAAGTCACCCATGTATATATCTGTAGTGCATGTGGTTCAAACCAAAAAGATTTCAAACCATATTTGTATGGTATATCTTTAGAGGCTGGTAAAATAGGGGGTTCATGACTATAGGGATATAGATAAATAGTATTACAGTGTTCTCATGAAAAAGGTGGGGGAGTGAAGGGGTGTGGGAAAGTGGAAGCCGTGAAAAGGTAAAGATATAGAATCATCATGCAAAAATGCAAAAATAGGTGTGTGTTGAAAGGGTGTGCAATCAATTGTGAGTGAAAAAAGGAAAGAGGAAGGGTGATGATGAGGGGGGGGGGAGTGGGGGGAGGGGGGGGGGAAGGGACATTGTAATAGCGTAAGTACAAAAATATTACCTCAAAAGGTGCTAACCAGCGCATGTGACTGCATCAAATTGCCCCATAAGACTAGACTGTCACCTGTTTGCTAACCCAGGGTTGGTCACAGGCTGTATGGGGCTCAGTGGGTTAGTATCCAATTCTGAGTCCACCAGTCTAGGAGCAAGCAAAAAAGTATGTGTATATATAAAAAAATGCAAACAAACTATATCCTTAATAATCAAAAAATAAATGGCAATTAGCAGGGTCAGAAGGCCCTGATTGCATGGGGCAAAAGGATATTGCAGAAACATATGGCTGGGAGGGTGTACTTACTGAGTGGTAGCCACAGGTAACAGCAAGAAGTGGTAGCGAGCAACGGAGAGTGTTTGTAATTCTCCGGGCAGGAAAGAACTGTGAGTATATTACAAGTACCATTTATATATCCTCAATTAATTGGGGGTGTGTGTACCTTATCACACCCCATCGCAGGTGTGTGTAATCCGCCGACAGTCCTGTGGGAGGCGGCATGGCCACCATTGTGGCAGCCGAGTGTGGCCTCCCCGGCGTCCCGGAAGAGCGTGAGCTCCGAAATCCCGTCATTCTCGCCGAAAACTCGCGATACCCATGACGTCACGTCGCACGCGCGGGGCCTCGCGCATGCGCAGTGATGAAGAGCATCCGAGAATGTTCCGGGACGCCGCCGGCAAGGAGAGATGGATCCCCAGCGCGGCGCTCGGTGGCCACTCGAGCGCCAAGTGGGGAATAAGGGGGGGGGGAGGAGCCGCCTAGCCAGGTCGGCCCGCCCCCCCCCCCTTGCCGGGAAGGCACATCACGAATCACCCCCACTCAGGAAGCGACGGCGGAGAGAGAACTAGAGCCCCCCTGATTGGAGGGAAAAAGAGCAAATTCAACATAGAGAGAACACAATATTTTATACTCATCATAATTAAATTCATACAATTGTTACACATTATACAAGTATATAAAGAGCATCAGTAAAAAATAGGAGAAATTCAATCATATGCATTGGTAACTTCACAACATCAAATTAAAAAATAAAATGAAAAAATCAAATTGAGAGTACAATTATACCAGAGCAGGGAAGGGAGAAAGGAAAGGAGAGGAGAGTAGATAGTGGCAAAAAAGTGCTGATTGTTTTGCTCCTCTGAATTACATTCTACTCTAACCAATCCAGAGAAAGAAAACATGCCTATTGTGTTTTACCAGAAACAAAGCCCTTTAAGAAAGGAGCAAACGAAATAGCATCGTTCAATCCCGGGAAAGAGGTGGAATTTAACTTAAATATCCACCTTTGTTCATGCTGCAATAAGATTTTGTTCCAGTCGCCGCCTCGCATAGGTATATGGACTCGATCAAGAGCGGCGAAAGATACTTTGGGCATTCTGTAATTGTGAGTTTCCATCACATGTCGCCCAAGTGGCAGAAACGGGTTACTAATTTGCATGTGGTAGATATGTTTGGATATGCGTCGGTGGAACTCTTGTTTGGTCTTACCAACGTAGTGTGCTCCACATTCACAAGACATGAGGTACACTACGCCACGCGTTTGACAGTTGGTAAAATGTGATGGTTTGAAAATTGTTCCATTTGGGAGATTGAAGATCTTTTCATGTCTTATATACTGGCAATAAGAGCAGTGTCCACAAGGGAAAGATCCCAGGACAGAACAATGCTTTCGTCTTTTTTGTGCGTTTGTGAACTCACTCTGAACTAGTTTGTCTCTTAATGAGGTTGCTCGTCTATAGGTGATTGAGGGGGTATCTGCAATGAACTTACTAACCTTTGGGTCATCCCGAAGTATGGACCAATGCTTACAAATAATATTTCTAATTTGGTTATGTTGTTTAGAGAAGCATAGAATCACCCTAGTGGGATTCATACTAGGGTCACCCTTGGACTTTTCCCCAGACAGCAACGTATGTCTGGATTGTATAGCCGCTCGATTATACGCCTTACGCAGACATGAGCGGCTATAGCCCCGTGCTAGTAGTCTAATTTGTAGTTTCTGTGCTTCCTGCTTGAAGAGAATCTCATCGGAACAGTTCCTGCGTAAACGCAGGTACTGTCCGTATGGGGTCGATCTCTTCAAGCCTATGGGGTGAAAGCTATCCGCATGGAGGATGGTATTTCCTACGGTGCTTTTTCGAAACAGAGTACTGGAGATAAGATCCTCTGAAGTGCGTCTCAACTGCACATCCAAGAAAGTTATTTGATCACAATCATAGGTCATAGTGAACTTTAGATTACGATCATTCTGATTGATACAATCAAAGAACTTCAATAGAGATTCCTCGGGTCCCTCCCAGATAAGGAGGACATCGTCAATGTATCGTCGCCACATACGTATGTGGCTCATATATGTGGCAAGGCCCTCATCCTCTCCGAGTGCCCTCTCCCACTCCCCCAGGTACAGATTGGCGTAAGCCGGGGCACAGCAGGTGCCCATAGCTACGCCCTGCACCTGGAGGTAGTGGGAGTGGTCAAAGGTAAAGAAGTTGTGATTCAAAATATATTCAAGGGCACTAATGATAAACTCATTTAGTGCTCCATCATATTTGCGGTTTCTTAGAAGGAGCGCCCGTACAGCTTCGATCCCCTTGTGATGGGGGATCGAGCTGTACAGGGCCTCAACATCAATAGCCACAAAAAAGGAATTTGGTGAAAGGGATACTCCCTGAATCAGTTGGAGTAAGTGCATTGTGTCCCTTAGGAACGAGGGCATACTCGTAACAAACGGTTGTAGAAATGAGTCAATCACTTTGCTCAAGTTTTCTGATATTCCTCCATTCCCGGAGACAATTGGTCGTCCAGGAGGTTTTATTTGGCTCTTATGGATTTTGGGCAAGCTGTAAAACGTGGCCATACGTGGATACTTGGTTCGAATAAATTCATACTGGTCTCTGGTGATAACTTCCTTGTCCAAAGCGGACTGGATTAGATCATAGAATTTAGTATACGATCTTTGTATAGTTTTATTTGAGGTGGTTTTATACCATTCCTCAATATCTAAAATGTCTTGGCACATGCGTACGTAGTCATGATTATCCATCAAGACTACGTTGCCTCCCTTATCTGAAGGTTTTATTGTAATTTCTACATTATTGCACAAAGAATCAATAGCTGCCGATTCCTCAGCAGTTAGGTTCTGTGGTCGTATTTTCTTGTGTGGAAGTTTGGAAAGGTCTCTCAGTGTTTGTTTGACAAACATCTCTATGTTTGGGTTCAAACTAAGGGATGGGAATTTACCAGAAGGTTTTTTGAAGTTCATTGCAGAGTTCTGAGTGGGTTCATTAGCGCTTTCAAGTAAGGTTTCCAAGTCAATTTGATCTATGAGATCTAAAGTGTTGTTTTCTTGGAACAAGAGCGTCAAATCGCGCAGGGCTTTGAATTCTTTCATGCTGAAGGTGGCCCACTCGGTCATGTCCATATTGGTGTCGGTTTTTGCATGAAGGCTCTTCAAGGGTAGCCGACGTGCAAATAATTGTAAATCGGTAACAACTTCGAATAAATCGAAGTTTTCCTGTGGACAGAAGGTCAATCCACGTGATAATACATCAATTTCTGCTACAGATAGCGAATAGGATGACAAGTTGATCACGCTGAGGGATTCTGTGGAATCCGCGTGACGTACGCATCCAGATTCCCTACTCCCCTGTTCATTTGGGATGGAGAGGATCCCTGTACCTGGTTTAAAGGATTCTGTGATCCAAGTTTTTGACATCCTAACGCTGGATTTGAATGTTTTTTAGTTATTAAGGTGCTGGGTAGAGCATCTATTTCGTTGGTGGCTATGTTTGATATATCAGATTTGGATCCTACGTGTCTCACCTCATCAGTATGGGCCTCCGGGTTAGACTCCGGAAAGGCCTCCATAGTCCGTTTTTTCCTGTCCTGCTCTGGGGATCCTTTGTTGTTACGGCTCCTCTTGAATTTGCCACGTTCTTTAGATGTTTTTAGGTTCTGGTTAGAATCGAAGTCTTTTTTAGGCTTCGGTGTACTACCAATTTGTTTGAATTGTTGCTGTGACGCATATTGCTTGTTTTTTTGGGAATTTGTTTGAGAATTATTGTTCCATTTGTATGCTCGTCCTTCAGAGAAGGCGGCATGATCCCTCCAAAACTTCGACTCCTTCCTCTGCAACACATTCCTGTTATAGGTCGACAGGCTATTCTGAAGGTTTGCCTGCAGTTCCGAATACAGGGTGTGCTGCATAAAGGGTCTTAAGGAGGTATCTATATTGCCAATTTCCGTATCTAGTAGTACCATTTGTTTGTTGTATTCCCTGGTAAGGATGGCCATCATCTCCTGAGTAGGGATGAGCCGAACACCCCCCTGTTCGGTTCGCACCAGAACATGCGAACAGGAAAAAAATTCGTTCGAATACGCGAACACCGTTAAAGTCTATGGGACACGAACATGAATAATCAAAAGTGCTAATTTTAAAGGCTAATATGCAAGTTATTGTCAATAAAAGTGTTTGGGGACCTGGGTCCTGCCCCAGGGGACATGAATCAATGCAAAAAAAAGTTTTAAAAACGGCCGTTTTTTCAGGAGCAGTGATTTTAATAATGCTTAAAGTCAAACAATAAAAGTGTAATATCCCTTTAAATTTCATACCTGGGGGGTGTCTATAGTATGCCTGTAAAGGGGCGCATGTTTCCCGTGTTTAGAACAGTCTGACAGCAAAATGACATTTTGAAGGAAAAAACACATTTAAAACTACCGCGGCTATTGCATTGCCGACAATACACATAGAAGTTCATTGATAAAAACGGCATGGGAATTCCCCACAGGGCAACCCCGAACCAAAATTAAAAAAAAAAAATGATGTGGGAGTCCCCCTAAATTCCATACAAGGCCCTTCAGGTCTGGTATGGATATTAAGGGGAACCCCAGCCAAAATTTAAAAAAAAAATTGACGTGGGGTTCCCCCTAAATTCCATACCAGACCCTTCAGGTCTGGTATGGATTTTAAGGGGAACCCCGCGCCAAAAAAAAAAAAAAAAACGGCGTGGGGTCCCCCTAAAAATCCATACCAGACCCTTATCCGAGCACGCAACCTGGCAGGCCGCAGGAAAAGAGGGGGGGATGAGAGTGCGGCCCCCCCCCTCCTGAACCGTACCAGGCCACATGCCCTCAACATTGGGAGGGTGCTTTGGGGTAGCCCCCCAAAACACCTTGTCCCCATGTTGATGAGGACAAGGGCCTCATCCTCACAACCGTGGCCGGTGGTTGTGGGGGTCTGCGGGCGGGGGGCTTATCGGAATCTGGAAGCCCCCTTTAACAAGGGGACCCCCAGATCCCGGCCCCCCCCCGTGTGAAATGGTAAGGGGGTACTTACCCCTACCATTTCACTAAAAAACTGTCACAAATGTTAAAAATGACAAGAGACAGTTTTTGACAATTCCTTTATTTAAATGCTTCTTCTTTCTTCCTTCATCTTCTTCTTCTTCTGGTTCTTCTGGCTCTTCTGGTTCTTCCTCCGGCGTTCTCGTCCAGCATCTTCTCCGCGGCGTCTTCTATCTTCTTCTCCTCGGGCCGCTCCGCACCCATGGCATGAGGGGAGGCTCCCGCTCTTCTCTTCATCTTCTTCATCTTCTTCTCTTCTTCATCTTCTTCTTCATCTTCTTCTTCTTCTTCTCTTCTTCAGTAACTACATTCGTCATGTAATACACCAATACGGTATAATTACCAAATAATGTATGTCCAACAGGAGAAAAACTTCCCACATGGAGATCCCTTAAAAAGATATGTTGTCCTGCCCTCTTTCCCAGAGGGAGAGCTCCAGATGCCCCTACTGCCACCGCAGCCCAGGCCGGGGTAGTGAGAGGCAACATGACTTACGAAAGGCCACACACTTAGGCACCGCCCGCCAAACCAGACAAACGGTCGGAAAGCGCTACAAACACCTGCGATTAAAAATTGTAAGACAAACTAAATAAGTTTTTCTCCTGTTGGACATACATTATTTGGTAATTATACCGTATTGGTGTATTACATGACGAATGTAGTTACTGTTATACAATGGAAGTTATATGTGTATACCAATTCTATCTATATGTTCTCCCCAGCAGACCGAGCCTCTGAAGAAGACCCCAATTATAGGGGTTGAAACGCGTCAGGTCTTATGTTCATGATATGAATTATTGTTATGAATATATGTCTGCCAATGTATGTTCAACCACTTAGTTTTTAAAAGCACTCCCCACTGGAGCTCATTGTTTTAACTCTTATGGTACAGTTTTCAATAAAATTGTTATTTTTTCATACAATACTGACTACATCCGTTACTGTGCTGCCAAAAAACCCCGTTGTGGGGAAACCTTCTCTTTTTCGTGAACTTCTAAAGTAGCATTAAAGTTGCATCAAAGTCACATCAAACATGCAAGCAAGTAGCACTGCATATTCACACTGGAAATTGCATTTGGATAGTGGGAAGTGATATGGGGAAAACACAACACAAATGTGGCAAAAACATATCATGTGTTATGTTAAATGTAACAATTAGGGATCAGCTGAACACCCCACTGTTCAGTTTGCACTAGAACATGCGAACAGGCAAAACATTTGTTCAAACACGCGAACACCGTTAAAGTCTATGGGACACAAACATGAAAAATCAAAAGTGCTAATTTTAAAGGCTTATATGCAAGTTATTGTCTTAAAAAGTGTTTGGGGACCTGGGTCCTGCCCCAGGGGACATGTATCAATGCAACAAAAAGTTTTAAAAACGGCCATCTTTCAGGATCAGTGATCAAGAACAAAATGACATTTCAAAAGGAAAAAAAGTCATTTAAAACTACTCGCAGCTATAATGAATTGTCGGTCCGGCAATACATATAAAAGTTCATTGATAAAAACGGCATGGGATTCCCCCACAGGGGAACCCCGAACCAAAATTAACAAGGGGACCCCCATATCCAGGCCCCCCTGTGTGAAATGGTAACAGGGTACAAATGTACCCCTACCATTTCACAAAAAATGTGTGAAAATGGTAAAAAAAAGACACTACACGCCGCCCCACTCTGACGCACGGGGACATCCCTATGGCTTTCCTGTAGCATCAGAGGGGGTGGGGCCACCTGGTTATGTAACCGAGTAACCTCGCCCCCTCTGACAGGGAAAGCCATAGGGATGTCCCTGTGCATCAGAGGGGGGCGGGGTCACCCAGTGATCTCATTATGTGGCCCAGCCTCAGTTATAAAAGAACTGCCACCTGAGAGGGCAGTCATTATGGCGGGTGTCTCCCATGGAAGCAGACCGTAGGCAGCTTTTTTTTTTTTTTCGGTCCGTCAGAGCGCTAGAAGAAGAAGACTCCATGGGATAGTTTTATTTTTTTAATAAAGGACTTGTCCCAATTCGTGTACTGTCTTTCTTTTACCATTTCACACATTTTTTGTGAAATGGTAGGGGAACATTTGTACCCTGTTACCACTTCGCACAGGGGGGCCGGAATCTGGGGGTCCCCTTGTTAAAGGGGGCTTCCAGATTCTGATAAGCCCCCTGCTCGCAGACCTCCACAACCACCGAGCATAGGTTGTGAGGATGAGGCCCTTGTCCCCATCAACATGGGGACAAGGTGCTTTGGGGGGGCGCTACCACAAAGCACCCTCCCAATGTTGAGGGCATGTGGCCTGGTACAGTTCAGGAGGGGGGCGCTCTCTCGTCCCCCCTCTTTTCCTGCGGCCTGCCAGGTTGCGTGCTCGGATAAGGGTCTGGTATGGATTATGAGGGGGACCCCCCACACCATTTTTTTTAAATTATGGTGCGGGGTTCCCCTTAATATCCATACCAGACCTGAAGGGCCCGGTATGGAATTTAGGGGGACCCCATGCATTTTTTTAAAAAATTTGGTTCGTGTTTCCCCTGTGGGGGAATCCCATGCCGTTTTTATCAATGAACTCTTACGTGTATTGTCGGACCGGTAATTCATTAATAGCCGCGAGTAGTTTTCAAGGACTTTTTTTCTTTGAAATGTCATTTTGCTGTCAGACTGTTCTAAACATAGAAAACATGCGCCCCTTTGCAGGCATACTATAGACACCCCCCAGGTACGAAATTTAAAGGGATATTACACTTTTATTGTTTCACTTTAAGCATTATTAAAATCACTGCTCCCGGACGTTTTTAAAACTTTTTTTGCATTGATCCATGTCCCCTGGGGCAGGACCCAGGTCCCCAAACACTTTTTATGACAATAGCATGCATATAAGCCTTTAAAATTAGCACTTTTGATTTCTCCCATAGACTTTTAAAGGGTGTCCCGCGGCTTTCGAATTTGCTGCGAACACCCAAATGTTGTTCGCTATTCAGCGAACAGGCGAACACCCGATGTTCGATTAGAACTTACGTTTGACTCGAACATCGGGACCATTCCTAGTAACAATACAGGAAAACCACTGCAAAAATGCAGCAAAAACTCATATGCATTTTTTGTATGTTTTTGATACAGAGCAGTATGAAAGTAACCTAAAGCACACTGGTTTATTCACATATATTCATTCACACCCACTTTTTAACATGCACTGCACCCACCCTGATCGGTTTTCTATCAAAAGGTAAAAACTCAACTTCTTTCATCTCTTCTTTCTGGGTAAGATTCAAAAATTCATAAGAAATGTATTTCTCTTTTGGTTACAACAACCTACCACCTGTAACCCATGTTACATCCAGAGGGCGTTGTAGGCCCAAATGACAGTACATAGCTGTCAGCATTAGATGGAGAGGGTTGTTGGTGTTATTCCCACCCTTTAGCCTACCTTTACTCTATCCAAAAATAAAAAAATAAAAGATTTTGCCTTTAGTTCTACTTTAAAGTGGATGTAAACCCCATTCCTGAAAACTGACCTGGGCACATATATCTGTAGTGTTTACTTATCTCTCTTCAAAGACCCATGTCCAGTGTCTTTCTGCTGCTTTGTTCCTTTGTTATCAGCATAACTTCTGATAAACTCTTTGACACAGGAAATAAAAGCAGCTGGAAATTTGTGTTGGGGTGGGTGCTATGAATAGATTAGCAGAGAGCTTGTCTATTCACAGTACAGCTCTGCATGTTTCTTCCATCCTCTGCCTATGTGGAGGGGGGTGTGTGCCTTTCCTCCAATCATCTCACACACAGTGTAGGCCCAGACTCCACACCCAGTGCTGGAACAGGAAGAAAAAAAATCTAACACAACGTTCACTTTCTAAACAGTGTATAGAGCAGATATACATGTAAAACGTATGTAGGAGGATTTGTTTCATCTCTGTATCATCTGAGGCTGTTCCCTTCACTGGGTATATGTGAGGGTTTACATTCACTTTAAGTCTTATCTGATGTATTCAGATAAATAGATGTGTACAGTCTGCATATAACAGAATTTATTAAATTAAATTATTAAGCAATGTGATTATTCAGATTAAATATTTACCTCAAACTCTTGATATTGTGTAGAGCCGGTATAAGTTTCCTCAATCCTTCACTCTGAATATTACATGAACTTAGATTTACTTCTGTCTCTCTGCAGGATTGAATGATAAAAGACAGCACAGAGCAGTCCAGAGGGCTGAGGGGGACATCAGAAAAGACAACTCTGTTTGATCCAATACATTGTGCCACCAGAGCCTTATTCCTGCTCTCATAGAGATAGTAGAATACATTAAGAAGCTCTCTCTTGTCATATCTTCGGTCTGCGATTTTCTTCTGGATCCAGGTGATGACATGTCTGGCAGCCTGAGTAGACAATTCTCCCACATGAGACTTTAACATGGATCTAGTAGAAGAGTCTGAGAGACCGCAGAGGAAACGGAGGAATATTTCAGCATGGCCATCTTTGTAAGATTCAGCCTTATCAAGTGTTTCCTGTAATTTTTCAGGATTATTGTTCATAAAGTGGAATAAAGCAGCAAAAAACTCCTGAAGAGTGAAATGTAAGAAGGTGTAATCCACATCGGGAGGCTGACCAGATTCCATCATGAAAGATGAAAAGACATGATTATCATTTCTCACACTGAATGACTCCAGATCACGCTCATCAAATACAATCATGTGATTCATGACTCCATGTTCTGCCATCCACCCAATAGAGGTCAGCAGTTCCCGGGCAGTGTGACCACCATCTTTATTCTGGCTGTGATTGGCCAGAATGTTGGAGACAAAAGTCACAAAGAGTTGTGTCACGGTTTTGGGTAATGATGTCATCAGCTGATCAGTGATTGTTGGTTGGGATCTGAAGCACATTGATAACACTGTACAGATGATCCAGCAGTATGATGGGATATAACAGAAAGTGTACAGCATGTCATTCTCCTGTACATAATGAAAAGCCTTCTCTGACAATTCCTCATTTCTAAAGAAATTATTGAAGAAGATCAGTCTGTCTCCATGGAGAAATCCCATGATCTCAGCTATTCTCTGGAAAACACTGGTATCCACTGATGTCAGTCTGGTTGGACGGCTGGTTATCAGTACAGAGCAACTCTTAAGAAGACTCCGCCCAACCAAACTGACTACAATCTCACCATAATGTGATCTCTGTTTTGGATTGGACAATTTATTTGATCTTAAATCCATTTGGTGAATACTTTCATCTAATCCATCAAATATAAACAGAAGTCTTTCTGGATCTTGTAAAATATCTTCAATCTGACTCTCCAGATATGGATATTGATGAAGAATCATCTCCTCCAAGCTGACCTCTCCCAGTCTATTAAGGTCCCGGAATCTAAAGAAGAAAAGAAAGGCAAATCTCTGGTAGTGTTTTCTGGTCACCCAGTCATAGACAAACTTCTGCATCAGTGTGGTCTTCCCTATTCCTGGCACTCCGCTCACCATTACTGCATGTGGTACACATTGTGACTGGGGGTTCCATCGGAACAGCTTGTTGGGGGAAATGTGTTCCAGTCCAGTTTGTGTTTCCTTCAAGCATTCCTCATGTTTTACCCCAGTCTGTATTAGCTCATTCTGGGGACGTTCCCTGAACTGATCAGTGGAGACTACAATCAGATCCACATAACGCTCATTGATGAGGAATCTTTGTGGTTCCAGGGTAGTTCCTGGGGGTTTATGCTCCACCAGAGTCTCAGTCTTCTCCATTAGATATTGTTTGTGCTTTTTCTGAATATCTGGGAATATAATGGAAATATTTTATGGATCAGGTTAAAGCAGAAGTCAAGAATGTTGATATAATTTTCTTCTGTATTGAGGGCTGTATTGATCATAATATTAGTATGGTTTTATCATTACTACATTTTAATTTCAAATGCTTACAATACAGATTACTTTGTGTGGTCATCCATATTACTTGAGAACAGAGATTTTTTTTCTCAGCAATATATAAACACTTTTTATCCTTATAAAGACATTACAAGTACAGAAAAAAATACATGATATACTTGTCCCCTGAATACATCTTATGACAGATAACACACAGCCCTAGACAGTTTAGGTTTTCTATACTCTGTTACTTGAAAACCATGAAAGAAAGGAAATGGCGCTCACAGTGATAAATAAATATCTTGATTTGGTTACAGAGATACAATGATGACTTAAGTGGAAAAACATAATAAATTGCCAAACAATCAGTAACAAAAAACAATACAAAGTAATATAGAAAGTCCAATGTGACAGTTCCCAACACCAAATAAGTGCTTCAATATAGAGATATCCTCTAGTTCTTCTCACCACTGGTGCTCGAAGGATAGATGGCAGTTTTGATGGGGCAGTATGATGGGGCAGGATGATGGAGCAGTTTTGATTGAGACAATTTTATGGGGCAATTTTGATGGGGCAGTATGATGGGGAGGTATGATGGGGCAATTTTGATTGGGGCATTTTTGATGATGGCAGTATGCTGGGGCAATTTGATGGGGCAATTTTAATGGTGGCAGTTTTGATGGGGGCAGTATGATGGGGCAGCATGATGGGGCAATTTTGATGGTGGCAGTATGATGGTGGCAGTATGATGGGGCAGTTTTGACAGGGGCAATTTTGATGATGGCAGTATGCTGGGGCAATTTGATGGTAGCAATTTTGATGGGGCAGTATGATGGGGCAATTTTGATGGTGGCAGTATGATGGGGCAGTTTTGACGGGGGGAATTTTGATGGGGGCAATTTTGATGATGGCAGTATGCTGGGGCAATTTGATGGTAGCAATTTTGATGGGGCAGTATGATGGGGCAATTTTGATGGTGGCAGTATAATGGGGCAGTATTGATGGGGCAGTATTTATGGGGGCAATTTGATGGGGGCAATTTGGGGGCAATATGATGGGGGCAGGATGATGGAGCAGTTTTGATTGGGACAATTTTATGGGACAGTATTATGGGGCAATTTTGATGGTGGCAATTTTGATTGGAGCATTTTGATGATGCCAGTATGCTGAGAGCAATTTGATGGGGGCTGTTTTGATGGGACAGTATGATGGGGCAGTTTTTATGTGGCAGTTTTTATGGGGCAGTTTTTATGGGGCAATTTTGATGGGGCAATTTTGATGGGGGCAATTTGATGGGGGCAATTTGATGGGGTAGTTTTGATCGTGGCAGTATAATGGGGCAATTTGATTATGCAATTTTGATGGGGCAGTATATGATGGGGCAATTTTGATGGTGGCAGTATGATGGTGCAATTTTGATGGGGCAGTTTTAAAGGGGCAATTTTGATGGGGCAGTGTGATGGGGCAGTTTTGATGGGGCAATATGATAGGGGCAGTATGATAGAGGCAGTATGATGGGGCAGTTTTGATGTATCAATTTTGATGGGGGCAGTATTATGGGGCAATTTGATGGGAGCAATATAGTGGGGCAGTTTTGATGGGGCAGTATGATGGGGCAGGATGATGGAGCAGTTTTGAGTGGGACAATTTTGTGGGGCAATTTCGATGGGGCAGTATGATGGGGCAGTATGATGGGGCAATTTTGATTGGAGCATTTTTGATGATGGCAGTATGCTGGGGCAATTTGATGGGGCAATTTTAATGGTGGCAGTTTTGATGGGGGCAGTATGATAGGGCAGCATGATGGGGCAATTTTGATGGTGGCAGTATGATGGTGGCAGTATGATGGGGCAGTTTTGACAGGGGCAATTTTGATGGGGGCAATTTTGATGATGGCAGTATGCTGGGGCAATTTGATGGTAGCAATTTTGATGGGGCAGTATGATGGGGCAATTTTGATGGTGGCAGTATGATGGTGGCAGTATGATGGGGCAGTTTTGACGGGGGGAATTTTGATGGGGCAATTTTGATGATGGCAGTATGCTGGGGCAATTTGATGGTAGCAATTTTGATGGGGCAGTATAATGGGGCAGTATTGATGGGGCAGTATTTATGGGGGCAATTTGATGGGGGCAATTTGATGGGGGCAATATGATGGGGGCAATATGATGGGGGCAGGATGATGGAGCAGTTTTGATTAGGACAATTTAATGGGGCAGTATTATGGGGCAATTTTGGCAATTTTGATGGTGGCAATTTTGATTGGAGCATTTTGATGATGCCAGTATGCTGGAGCAATTTGATGATGCCAGTATGCTGGAGCAATTTGATGGGGGCAGTTTTGATGGGACAGTATGATGGGGCAGTTTTTATTGGGCAATTTTGATGGGGGCAATTTGATGGGGTAGTTTTGATCGTGGCAGTATAATGGGGCAATTTGATTAGGCAATTTTGATGGGGCAGTATATGATGGGGCAATTTTGATGGTGGCAGTATGATGGTGCAATTTTGATGGGGCAGTTTTAAAGGGGCAATTTTGATGGGGCAGTTTTGATGGGGAAATATGATAGGGGCAGTATGATAGGGGCAGTATGATGGGGCAGTTTTGATGTATCAATTTTGATGGGGGCAGTATTATGGGGCAATTTTGATAGGGCAATTTTGATAGGGCAGTATGATGAGGCAATTTGATGGGAGCAATATAGTGGGGCAGTTTTGATGGGGCAGTATGATGGGGCCAATATTATGGGGGAAGTATGATGGGGCAGTTTTGATGGGGGCATATTTGATGGTGGAAATATTAATGGTGGTAATTTTAATGGTGGCAGTATGATGGGGCAATTTTGATGATGGCAGTATGCTGGGGCAATTTGATGGTGGCAATTTTGATGGGGACAATTTTGATGGGGACAATTTTGATGGTGGCAGTATAATGGGGCAGTATTGATGGGGCAATTTGATGGGGGCAATATGATGGGGGCAATTTGATGGGGGCAGGATGATGGAGCAGTTTTGATTGGGACAATTTTATGGGGCAGTATGATGGAGCAATTTTGATGGTGGCAGTATGATGGGGCAATTTTGATGGTGGCAGTATGATGGGGCAGTTTTGACAGGGGGGAATTTTGATGGGGGCAGTTTTGATGATGGCGGTATGCTGGGGCAATTTGATGGTAGCAATTTTGATGGGGCAGTATGATGGGGCAATTTTGATGGTGGCAGTGTGATGGGGTAGAATGATGAGGGCAGTTTTGATGGGGCAGCTTTGATGGGGAAGTATGATGGGGAAGGATGATGGGGGCAGGATGATGGGGCAAATTTGATGGTGGCAATTTTGATGGTGGCAGTCTAATGTGGCAATTTTGATGGGGCAATTTGATTTGGCAGTTTTGATGAGGGCAGTATGATGATGTCAGTTTTAATGGGACAATTTTTGATGATGGCAGTATGATGGGGCAATTTTGATGGTGGCAGTGTGATGGGGTAGAATGATGAGGGCAGTTTTGATGGGGCAGCTTTGATGGGGAAGTATGATGGGGCAGTTTTGATGGGGCAGGATGATGGGGGCAGGATGATGGGGCAAATTTGATGGTGGCAATTTTGATGGTGGCAGTCTAATGTGGCAATTTTGATGGGGGTAATTTGATTCGGCAATTTTGATGAGGGCAGTATGATGATGTCAGTTTTAATGGGGCAATTTTTGATGGTGGCAGTATGATGGGGCAATTTTGATGGGAGCAAATTTGATGGGGGCAATTTGATTTGGCAATTTTGATTGGGCAGTATATGATGGGGCAATTTTGATGGTGGTAGTATGATGGGGCAATTGTGATGGGGGCAGTTTTGATGGGGCAGTATGATGGGGCAATTTTGATAGGGCAGTTTTGATGGGGGCAGTTTTGATAGGGCAATTTTGATGGGAGCAATTTTGATGGGGCAATTTTGATGAGGCAATTTTGATGGGGGCAGTATGATGTGGGAATTTTGATGGGGGGGAGTATGATGTGGGAATTTTGATGGGGGCAGTATAATGGGGTAATTTGATTTGGCAATTTTGATGGGGCAGTATGATGGGGTAGTACGATGGGGCAATTTTGATGGGGGCAATATTATTCTGCAGTTCTTATGGGGCAATTTTGATAGTGGAAATATGATGGGACAATGTTGATGAGGGCAATTTGATTTGGCAAATTTGATGGGGCAGTATAATGGGGCAATTTTGATGGGGCAATTTGATGGGGGCAATATGATTGTGCAGTTTTTATGGGGTAATTATGATGGTGGCAATATGATGGGGCAATTTTGGTGGGGCAATTTAGATGGGGCAGTACGATGGGGCAATCTTGATGAGTGCATTTTGATGGGGGTAGTATTATTTTGCAGTTTTTATGGGGCAATTTTGATGGTGGCAAAAGATAATTACTTTTTTTTAAAGATGCTAATTGTAAATGATATCCCTTGTTCCTGTGCATATATATATATATATATATATATATATATATATATATATATATATATATATATATATATATATATATATATATAGATAAACACACACACACAATAATTAGCTTTTGCAGGAGCTTTTTATATTTCTAGATTTTTAATCTTTATAAATGTAGATAAACTTCCTGTTTCCTGAAGGGGGATGGAGAGGTTTCCATAGCTAAGGGGCGGCAACTTCCTCTGACACTGCTGTTGCTATGGAAACCCAACCTACAACCTATTACACTGCTCGTGCTGCTCTGAGCATGTGCGAGATCTGGAGGTGCATGCTGGAATACAGGAAGAGATACAGTCTGGCTTCAGATGCCCACACATGAGATGGCCGCGGCCTGCTGGGACTTACAGAAGAGATCAATGGTGCAAATATACAAAACAGACCTTTGTTTACAGCAAACCTTTACTAGAATACATTAAACATGAGGATTATAGGGGGATTTTTATCTAAAAAGTAGCATTTCATCCAGAACACCACTTTAACCACTTTCTGCCCTGCCTAAAGCAGAATGACGGCCAGGCGGTGGTTTAGTGATCCTGACTGGGCGTCATATGACATCCAGCAGGATAACAGCCGCCGTGAGCCCGTGGGGGCACGCATCGAGTCGATCGGTGGTGCGGTGTGTCACTCTGACACACCGCTACACCGATCTTGGTAAAGAGCACGTGATCAGTCATGTCCAATCATGGCTGATCACGATGTTGACAGGAAGAGCCGTTGATCGGCTTTTCCTCACTCGCATCTGACAGACGCGAGCAGAGGAGAGCCGATTGGCGGCTCTCCTGACAGGGGGGTCTGTGCTGATTGTTTATCAGAACAGCCCCCCCTCAGATGCCCACACTAGACCACCAGGAAAGACCCCAGGACCACCAGGGAAGCCCCCAGCATGTGGATGGCCAGGTACATCCCCCATGGCCATCCACATGTAAAAAATATACCCAAAATGTGCCAATCAGTGCCCACAAATGGGCACTGACTGGCACCTCTGTGGCAATTTACAAAACAGGGATGCCCAGCAATGCCACCCATCAGTGTCATCAGTGCCACCCATCAGTATCCATCAGTGCCACCTATCAGTTTCCATCCTTGCCCATCAGTGCCCACCTATCAGTGCCACCTATAAGTATCCATCAGTGCCACCTACGAGTGCCCATCAGTCCCGCCTACGAGTGCCCATCAGTGCCACATACCAGTGCCACCTGTCAGTGGCCATCAGTGCCACCTATGAGTGCCCATCAGTGCCGCATACCAGTGCCACCTATCAGTGCCCATCAGTGCTGCCTACGAGTGCCCATCAGTGCCAAATACAAGTGCCACCTATCAGTGCCACCTCATCGGTGCCCATCAGTGCAGCCTTATCAGTGCCCATCAGTGCAGCCATATCAGTGCCCGTCATTGAAGAAGAAAACGTACTTATTTACAAAAAAGTAACAGAAACACTTGTTTTTTTTCAAAATTTTCGGTCATTTTTTATTTGTTGAGCAAAAACTTAAAAATCGCAGAGGTGATCAAATACCACCAAAAGAAAGCTCTATTTGTGGGAACAAAATGATAAAAAAATTAGTTTGGGTACAGTGTAGCATGACCGCGCAATTGTCATTCAAATTGCGACAGCGCTGAAAGCTGAAAGTTGGCCTGGTCAGGAAGGTATTTAAGTGTCTGGTATTGAAGTGTATTAAAGTACAGTATTATGTACACTTTAACCCTTTCACTGCCAAGTCTGTCTGCCGTACGGACCTACAAAAAGGGCTTGCAGGTGGCCAGGTCAGTATGGGGTATGGAGCTCTTTTCTCCCTCTCCTATAAGCCTATGGGCACTTCAATGACCATAAGCTTATATCAGAATTGTTCAGCAGACTCTGATGAACAATTCTATAACTCTGATCAATGGATTACAACCCGCTGATCAGAGTTATTAACCCCTAATGTGACCCCCCTCTCAATGCCACCGCTTCCCTGTCCCCAGCCTCTCTACCTCCCGCACCTCCCTTTCACCTAAAACTACTCCCCCACTCTCCTCTTCTATCCCCTTCAACCCCCTTCTCCCCTCGCCAGCACTGACCCCACCAAATTCAATCCCCCGCAGCCACCATCATAAGCCAGCATCCCTCCTCTTCTGCTCCTGCCAGCTTCAGGTGCTGCTGGGGGCTTGGGGGGTCCAGATGTGTCCCCCCATCACTCGCCCTCTGCACCCACGATCCAACCCTGCTCTGCAGGTATCTCTCCCTCCCCTCCCGCAGCTTCTGCTCCGGTAAGCTGACAGGTTGGGATCGCGACAGGGGGAGGGGGAGCAGTGCAGGTGATGTTTGGGTTTAGGGGGGCTTGGTAAACATGTGTTTACCACCCCCCTAAGTGTGGCACCCTGGGCGCTCTTATATGCCCACTGACATTGGATAATAGTAACCGCGAGAGTTACTATCAGACTGTCAGGTTATGAATGAAACATCTATACAGATTCTATTCATTCAAGTAAAGTGAAGTGATACAGAGAAAAGGACTATCTTCAGTCCCTTCTCTGTCTCAAAAAATAGATATGGGGGTCTGTTTAGACCTCTGCTATCTCACCAAAGACCCCCCCAAAAAATATATAAAATGACAAAAAAAAAAAAAAAAAAAAGTAAAAAGTAAAAATGTTTAAAATAAAACTAACACAGTAAGACCCCCCAGGTCTGCCCGCAATCACCCCTCCATGGTGACAGTCCCCCTCCCCCACACTCATCCCTCCATGGATACCTCAGCTTCTCCTCCAGGCCAACCCAATCCGTCCTGATTAGCCAGGAGGAGAAGCTGGAGGACGAGTGGGTGGGTTTGGGGTGCAATGCTCTGTGCCCCAAGCCCAACCTTTTTCAAGCTAATTAGCTTGTGGCTTGAAAAAAAAAAAGTATACAAACGTATGAGTCTGGTGCCCTGCAGGGGGGTGGTGCCCCTGCACCCCCAATGGACTGGCCGCTCCTGGACATGGAGTGGACTCTGTCAAGCAGATCCACCTGCTCAGCGGGGGATCTGTCTGCTGATCCCCACTGAGCAGGTGGATAACAGGTCCGTGTCCACTTCACTGATGCAGAGCAGACACAGCCTGTTGTTCCCTATGGGGCGGCCTGTCCATTTCCATTGGATGCCATCCGATCTGATCTGCTAGATGAATGGGGAATGGAATCCGCATCCGTCAGTTTTTAGGCAGACTGGATCGGATGCAGGCGGGTATAAACAGACACATGTCCATTTCCATTGGATGCCATCCGATCTGATCTGCTAGATGGATGGGGAATGGAATCTCCATCTGTCAGTTTTTAGCAGACTGGATCGGATGCAGGCGGGTATAAAAAGACATTTACATCAGCCTCTCCATAGAGAACAATGAGTGGTCTGATTTGGGACACCTTAAAAATGAACAGGCAGACCCAATCAGTGTGCTTGTGTGGAAGGGGCCTAAGGCCTTGTTCACACAGAGCATACACAGCGTACCTTTACAGGGATGAACAGGTGTTCCGTGCATCTCTGTGCAGGCAGTCCCATTGATGTCATTTGGGATGTAATTAACACAAGAACAACAAAAATTGACTTTGTAGGCACCAATTATAAAACAAACATAGATTTATTTTTTATTAAACATTTAATTCAAAAATCTTTTTTTTTAAAAACATTGCAATAAAAGTGCAAGCAGCTAGCTAGACCTCTCTATGTTGAATACAATAAATGCATAACATTAGCAGAGATGGAATCCTGCAGTAAATTGAAATAAGGAAGAACAAAATAAGCTCTACATGTTTTGCAATTTGATTGCTTCTTTAGGAGCTATAAAGTATTCTTGGATAAATTGATGGTAACCTGGATAAATAAATAATGCCTGCAAGGTATAGGCCTGACAAAATGATTATAAGACTTGGCAGCAGTCAACAACATTGCCTTGTAATCTTAGTAAGAGATGGAGAAGGGGAAGCCCAATATGACAAGCAGAGGGCAAGCTGCAGTATCAACAAAATTAATAGTAAAAGGAACCAGGGTATATTGGAGACTGCTGGTCAGACAGCGCATGCAGATAGTAATAACATCCCGGCTATCCTTGCTGGATAGATGGTAAGGGTCCAGGACTGGACCTCTGCCATAGAGGGTAAGGGGATTTAAGATGTAGCAACTGCACCAACAGAGCCGTTGCTCCCAATTTTACATCCATGTAGGTCCGCATGTATGTCCCTGAGCTCACACTGCCTGCGTTCGGGGTCGTGTACCAACACCCACACAGATGTCAGATTGGGAACAGCAGCTATGTCTGTGCAGTCATTGCATCCCAATTGATATAAATGGGACTGCCTGTACAGGGATGCAAGGAAAACCTGTGCATCCCTGTGTTGGTAAACATGACCCCCCCATGGGCGTACACTTTAGTATGCCACATGTGAACGATGCTTTAGTACTAATTTAGCAGGGATTTTGTAAGTTACTTTGTGTTTATGTGCAATATTAATGATTTTAGTGTATTTTTTGTGAAAATAGTGATATGATGAACATTTGCCCAATTATTGCAGGGCCCAAAAAATCTGTAGCACTTTTTTTATCCTACGGGTCATGTGCTTTTAAAAAATGTCTAGTGTGAGGGGACTTTTCAAATTCTAAAAGCTGTAAGTGAAAAATGAAAACCTCCAGGATTTTTGAGAAATTTTTTGAGTGCGTTCGATTTTCACCATTTTGCGGTTTTTGCAAAAAGGCGCAATTTAAAAGTTACAAATATTTGTTATTTAATAACTAAATACAGGTTAAGCTTTGATATTTAATAGTAATTTTTGTAAAATGTGCTGTGTTTTTATCTGCCAATAATGGTTTTAGTGTATTTTTTTCCAATATATTGGTTTGATAAACATTTGCGTAAATACCGCTGGGTCTAAAAAAAGAAAAAAAAAAAAATCAGTAGCACCTTCTTTTTATTCTAGAGGTCATATGCTTTCAGAAAATATGGTTTTGGGGGTCTTTCACAAATCTGAAAGCTGTAAGGGAAAAATGAAAGCCTTCAGATTTTTAGAGAAATTTGGAAATTTACAATTTTGTGTACGTTCAATTTTCACCATTTCGCAAAAAAGGCACACTATAATTTTTTGTTATTTATTAACTCATTACAGGTTAAGCTTTTATATTCAGTAGGAATTTTGTCAAATTTGCTGTGTTTTTATCTGCTAATAATGGTTTTAGTGTATTTTTTGCAAATATATTGCTTTGATAAACATTTGCGCAAATACCACGGGGTCTAAAAAAAATTCAGTAACCCCTTCTTTATTCTACTGATCATGTGCTTTAAGAAAATATATGGTTTGGGGGGTCTTTCAAAAATCCTGAAAGCTATAAGTGAAAAATAAAGCAAAGGAAAAAGTGCACAAATGGTCTGGCCACCCAAGTGTACAAAATGGAGCACAGGGCCTGGCAGTGAAAGGGTTAAAGTGACCTTGTGCTTTACTGAATCAGATAATGAATGTTTCCCACAATAAAGAGAGGATTTCTACCTTTCCACACTGTCAGATGGGTAAAGAGAAATTGTCCCTGTAGACTGCCGCTGGGGAGGACTGGGCAAGGGGCATTTCTGACCAATCCAGGGCTAATGAGATATGATGGGCTGGTGGACCAAAGACTTTTTATACAAATGATCACAAGTAGTTGACTTGACGCCAGTCTCCTTGCCCCATTGAATATATTTTCCTTATATACCTCAATACCAACTGAGTCAGGATCAAGGTGGTGGAACACTTTCTGAAGAAATAAAACAGATCATACATTACCCAGTGTATATATTCTGGAGGCCTGGGACTATCAATAATAAATAATTTCATTTTGAACACAGGTTGTTCAAACAAATTAACCATTTCATGTCCTTAGGCCATTTATAAATGGCCTACATTGAAGTGGGTATACCGTGTTGCATCCCAGCATTATTGTTTTCAACTGGTGATTGTCTTTTTAGTAAAAATAATTGGAACAGCTATACAGCTGCTGGATTACTTTTACAGGTGGTTGAAGGGGGTCCCCCTCCTGCCACCACCTTTACCGGGCTCTGATCAGGGAATCTGGTAAGGATGTGACCAGCGGCATACAGCTCCGAGCACACAGAGAGAGGAGAAGGACATTTTTTTGTAGGAGAGAAATATAATTGGCCAGGACTGGAAATGATTAAAGGCTCAGCTATGGGCGGTGCTGCTGTATCAGCGTTTTATCACTCATTTGTGGGGTTTTTATAAGATCATTTAAGCTGTTCTTCTGCTCTATTTCCATCATTGTCTATATGTGGGTACACTATATATGTAGATGATGTGTTTGTCATTGCTCTCTGAATGTGTAACCTTTCTGAATGGTATTTTCAATGTCACCATATTCAGCCCTGACATTTCACACACAGTATTACCTTTCTTGGAGTAAATGATCAAAAACTGAACACCTGACTTTACACAAATCCTACTGACAGGAACACCATACTTCACTATAAAAGTGTTCATCCTGAATACCTCATCCAAGGTGTCTCTGTGTCACAGTTCCTTAAGCCTTGTACACATGGTTCCATTGTTGGAAGGGGATTGTTTGTTGACAGACTGTTGTCCTAAATTCTTACCGTTAGTATACTCCTTTAGACAATTGTTTTCCAATTTTCAGCCAGCAAATGTTGGATGACAGGCTAGTAAATTTTTGGTGGTCAAAATTAGCAGAAGGGGCCCAAAGGGTGACGCTCAAGAGCTGAAATTCCTTGTAGTATGTCACTACATTCATGTTTGTGGCACAACAATTGTGTAACGTTAGTATGCAAGACAAGATCCTGGCACACGTCCTTTTGACAAAAATCAGATGCTCGGTTGGCCAACAATCGTACCGTGCTTAAGAGTAAAAGCAAAAAATGGGTATCCCCAAAAAGGACTTTGAAGGCACTGGTATCTATACAAAAAGTATTGAAAAGTAATTATAATGTAGAAAATATATTTATTTAACAAAACATGTTAAAAACATGATGGTTAAGACAGAAAAATATTTGGAATGTATACAAATCTGTATATAGGGACACTGATATTTCAGTACATAGTGAAATGTGATCCTTCACCCGACGCGTTTCAGATAAATTCTTCCCTCAGCGGTGTTCTTCAGGAAACACACATGTGCATCTATGACATTGCAAAAGATATACTGTGAATACATATTTCTTTTTCTAAACAGTACATAATTCTTGTAAACAAACAATATTTTATATATATATTGTATTAGATGCACTTACATATACTGTGATGGTGTCACAGATAAAACATTCCATGTTTGTATTTAAAAACAAGAAAGGAGAGCTGTATCTCCTGTGGAGATTGAGTAACACCACCAGAGGGTACTTTCCTCTGTGTTGGAAACACAGATCGAGAAGCTGGGAAAAGTGGGCCTTCCTCCTCTCACAAGAGAACCTCCAGTACAGAACAGACAAAAGCAATGAGGTCAAACAGAGTGGAAGGACGGCCTGACAATGAAAATGAATGTAGAAAGTACTGATGGATATACATGGCCTATTAGTCATGACTAAAATGCAAAAAATGCTAAAGGGTTACTACCTGAGCAATATGTGGATCCAAAATGCAAACAGAGAAGTTTCTACAGATCATATAAGCCTCCAGTATCTATACAATAGACAAGGATTGACTCAGGTAGGTATCCACAGTGATATAGCGACTAGTTATAATCTAAAGTATACCCAAAACATTCAATATATGCAGACAAGCTTCCTTTTTTTTAAATTCAATATTTTTATTGAAAAATTTGCATGTTACAGAAAATGATACAGTAAACCAAGCAGTAATACAGTCTTGCAGTATATTGTTAACATTGGTATGCAATAAGACTGCAAGAGGTGTACAGAGGTCAGAACAATAAAAGATTCATTAATAGATGAATCACAGCATAACAATGCATAAAATACGCATTTAGAATGTTGAAAACTGTTCAAAGTTCTAGAACCGTGATAAGACATGTGGACTAGCAAAGGGAAATGTAGTGGAATCCTGCTATATACGTCTTCCGGATACCGGGTATATTGCCGCGTCTCCCACCTACCCCTATCGGGAAATGACTGTACGTGGGGAGGGCATCCTCTATCTGATATTATTTTGCCAACATGCCGGGATCTCGGTTATGTGATATGTGGTATGTGGGATATCAGGGTATATGCTCGAGTCCCATTATTATTGCAGGTTCTTGGTGCAGTGGTAGTCCACTAAGCCTAGTCTGTAATACAAGTAGATGGATAAGGGGGGGAGGGAGTGATGAGAAGAGGGGGTGAGGGTAGAAAGGGAAGGATGGGTTACCGTGAATGGATGTCCGTTATATAAGATGTTTAATGATGTGAGGCCCCAGGTCAAGCTATGAGGAATCTGTTATGATGGTACGGTAGTCTGTTGATTCTTTGAAATGAAGCCAATAAGCCCATGTTTTATGGAATTTCGCTGGGGTGTCTCGAGCCTGATGGATTAAATCTTCCATCTCAGCTATTTTCCCGATTCTGCGGAGCCCGTCGGTTATACTAGGGGGGGAAGTAGTCCTCCAGTGAGTGGGTACACAGAGTTTTGCTGCATTGATGAGGTGTAGAAGGAGTGATTTTGAGTAGGCCGTTTGGGGAATGGAAGTATGATGGAGAAGATATTGGGCTGGCGTGAATTCCGACGATGTACCTCCTTCCAATAGGGTTGGATTTGGGGGCAATCCCACCAGATGTGCAATAGAGAACCAAGAGCGGTGTTGCATCTCCAACATAAAGGAGGGATACTAGGGTAAAATTTATGTATCCTGTCAGGGGTCCTATACCACCTGGAAAATATTTTGTAACCATTTTCTTGTGCGGAGACATTCAACAACCCTTTATGTATGTGGGTAAAAATTTTAGCCCAGTCTTCTTGTGTGAGGTCTGTGGTCAGTTCTCTATTCCATTTTTGACAGGATACATCGTCTTTGGTGGATATTTTGGCGAACAGTTAGGCGTACATATCAGAGACTATATGTCTTCGGTGTTCGGACCCGTTGCATATGGCTTCGAAAGGTGTGCGATCTCTGCACCATTGAGATGGTGGTGTAGAGCTGAGTAGAAAGTGACGTATCTGAAGGTAGTTGAAATAGGGGATGTGTGTGTCAGTTAGCCTAGTTGTGAGGGCTTGGTAAGGTACAATTTTCCCTTTGTTGAATAAGGCTTCTGCTCTAATGGATTTTGTCCTGGGTCTACCAGTAGTGTCAAGGGGAGTGACTCCCGGGGGAAAGTCCGGATTCCGGTCAAGCGGTGTCATTGGGCCCGGCGATGAGGCAATTTTCAGTTTGGGACATATAGTGCGAAAAGTCTGAATTGTCGGACCAGTCAGGGGGTGGGATTTGCTTTCCCTTGGTGTTCCATTGGAGGTGTTGGATAGGAAAGGAGGAAAACGCCTCCTCTATGCCTATCCAGGCTTTAACCTCTTTGTGTAGGTGCCAATCTACAATTCTGGTTAGGTGGCCCCCCTCTGAAGCACGGGACATGATGGGACTTCCCTGTGGCATTCCCCGTGACGTCACAGGGAAGTCCCGTCAAGTCACCATGCGTCAGAGGGGGGCGGGGTCACCGGGTGCCCCCCCCCGTTATTTAAGAACCGTCAGACGAGGAGATGCCGTCACACAGCAGGAGCCTCCCTCCATGCCAGCATGGATGCGGAGGGGCCCGAGGAAGAAAATGAAGAAGAGAAGAGAAGAAGAGAAGAAAAGAAGAAAAGATGAAGAAGAAGATGAAGAAGAGAAGAAGATGAAGAGAAGAGCGGGAGCCTCCCCCCATGCCATGGGTGCGGAGCGGCCCGAGGAGAAGAAGATAGAAGAAGCCGCGGAGGAGATGCTGGACGAGAAAGTCGGAGGAAGAACCAGAAGAGCCAGAAGAACCAGAAGAAGAAGAAGAAGAAGAAGATGAAGGAAGATAGAAGAAAGAAGAAAGAAGAAGCATTTAAATAAAGGAATTGTCAAAAACTTTTTCTTGTCATTTTTAACATTTTTGACAGTTTTTTAGTGAAATGGTAGGGGTACTTTTGTACCCCCTTACCATTTCACACAGGGGGGGGCGGGATCTGGGGGTCCCCTTGTTAAAGGGGGCTTCCAGATTCCGATAAGCCCCCCCGCCCACAGACCCCCACAACCACCGGCCAGGGTTGTGGGGATGAGGCCCTTGTCCTCATCAACATGGGGACAAGGTGTCTTGGGGGGCTACCCCAAAGCACCCTCCCAATGTTGAGGGCATGTGGCCTGGTACAGTTCAGGAGGGGGGGCGCTCAGTCGCCCCCCTCTTTTCCTGCGGCCTGCCAGGTTGTGTGCTCGGATAAGGGTCTGGTATGGATTTTTGGGGGGACCCCACACCGTTTTTTTTTGGCGCGGGGTTCCCCTTAAAATCCGTACCAGACCTGAAGGGTCTGGTATGGAATTTAGGGGGACCCCCTCGTAATTTTTTTAAAAAATTTTGGCCGGGGTTCCCCTTAATATCCATACCAGACCTGAAGGGCCTGGTATGGAATTTAGGGGGACCCCCACGTCATTTTTTTTTAAATTTTGGTTCGGGGTTCCCCTGTGGGGAATTCCCATGCCGTTTTTATCAATGAACTTCTATGTGTATTGTCGGACCGGCAATGCAATAGCCGCAAGTAGGGATGAGCTTCGTGTTCGAGTCGAACCCATGTTCGACTCGAACATCGGCTGTTCGGTCGTTCGCCGAATTGCGAACGATATGGGCCGTTCGCGCCAAATTCGTGTGGCGCGTCACGGCCCATAATTCACTGCGGCATCGCAGTGCATTGCTTGCTGATGATTGGCCAAGCATGCACTATGACCTGCATGCTTGGCCAATCACAGCGCCGCCTTAACAGAGAGCCATAATTGGCCAAAGCCAAGGAGGCTTTGGCCAATTATGGCTCAGGGGATTTAGTACACGCCCCACACTATATAAGGCCGCCTGCATGGCGGCCCTGTGCAGTGTGTTCCGGTGTGCTTAGAGAGAGAGAGAGACAGTGTCATTTCATTTGAGTTAGCTAGATTAGGCAGGACAGTAAAGTGTATTGTGTATATATATGCATCCCAGGTGTTGCATATATATATATATATATATATATATACACTGTATTCAGTTTAGCTAGATCCGTTCCTGTTATCTTCTAGACTATTTACATTTAGTGCAGTGCGTCCTGCTCACAGTGTTCAGCTAGATCCGTTCCTGTTATATTCCTACTGACAGGCAGGCTTGTCTTGTTACAGTATTTTGAAGAAAATGACTGGTGTTCTTTTGATCCTATTAGTACCACAGTCAGGCAGCTAGACTATTTACATTTAGTGCAGTGCGTCCTGCTCACAGTGTTCAGCTAGATCCGTTCCTGTTATCTTCTTACTGACAGGCAGGCTTGTCTTGTTACAGTATTTTAAAGAAAATGACTGGTGTTCTTTTGATCCTATTAGTACCACAGTCAGGCAGCTAGACTATTTACAGTTAGTGCAGTGCGTCCTGCTCACAGTGTTCTGCTAAACCTACAAGTAAGTGGGGTGCGTCCTGCTCACGGTGTTCAGCTAAACCTACAAGTTAGTGGGGTGCGTCCACCTCACAGTGTTCAGCTAAACCTACAAGCTAGTGGGGTGCGTCCTGCTCACAGTGTTCAGCTAGATCAGTTCCTGTTATCTTCTTACTGACAGGCAGGCTTGTCTTGTTACAGTATTTTAAAGAAAATTACTGGTGTTCTTTTGATCCTATTAGTACCACAGTCAGGCAGCTAGACTATTTACAGTTAGTGCAGTGCGTCCTGCTCAGTGTTCTGCTAAACCTACAAGTTAGTGGGGTGCGTCCTGCTCACAGTGTTCAGCTAAACCTACAAGTTAGTGGGGTGCGTCCACCTCACAGTGTTCAGCTAAACCTACAAGCTAGTGGGGTGCATCCTGCTCACAGTGTTCAGCTAGATCCGTTTCTGTTATCTTCTTACTGACAGGCAGGCTTGTCTTGTTACAGTAAATACAGCTACCTGAAGAAAATTGCTGGTGTTCTTTTGATCCTATTAGTACCACAGTCAGGCAGCTAGACTATTTACAGTTAGTGCAGTGCGTCCTGCTCACAGTGTTCTGCTAAACCTACAAGGTAGTGGGGTGCGTCCTGCTCACAGTGTTCAGCTAAACCTACAAGTTAGTGGGGTGCGTCCACCTCACAGTGTTCAGCTAAACCTACAAGCTAGTGGGGTGCGTCCTGCTCACAGTGTTCAGCTAGATCAGTTCCTGTTATCTTCTTACTGACAGGCAGGCTTGTCTTGTTACAGTATTTTAAAGAAAATTACTGGTGTTCTTTTGATCCTATTAGTACCACAGTCAGGCAGCTAGACTATTTACAGTTAGTGCAGTGCGTCCTGCTCAGTGTTCTGCTAAACCTACAAGTTAGTGGGGTGCGTCCTGCTCACAGTGTTCAGCTAAACCTACAAGTTAGTGGGGTGCGTCCACCTCACAGTGTTCAGCTAAACCTACAAGCTAGTGGGGTGCATCCTGCTCACAGTGTTCAGCTAGATCCGTTTCTGTTATCTTCTTACTGACAGGCAGGCTTGTCTTGTTACAGTAAATACAGCTACCTGAAGAAAATTGCTGGTGTTCTTTTGATCCTATTAGTACCACAGTCAGGCAGCTAGACTATTTACAGTTAGTGCAGTGCGTCCTGCTCACAGTGTTCTGCTAAACCTACAAGTTAGTGGGGTGCGTCCTGCTCACAGTGTTCAGCTAAACCTACAAGTTAGTGGGGTGCGTCCACCTCACAGTGTTCAGCTAAACCTACAAGCTAGTGGGGTGCGTCCTGCTCACAGTGTTCAGCTAGATCCGTTTCTGTTATCTTCTTACTGACAGGCAGGCTTGTCTTGTTACAGTAAATACAGCTACCTGAAGAAAATTGCTGGTGTTCTTTTGATCCTATTAGTACCACAGTCAGGCAGCTAGACTATTTACAGTTAGTGCAGTGCGTCCTGCTCACAGTGTTCTGCTAAACCTACAAGTTAGTGGGGTGCGTCCTGCTCACAGTGTTCAGCTAAACCTACAAGTTAGTGGGGTGCGTCCACCTCACAGTGTTCAGCTAAACCTACAAGCTAGTGGGGTGCGTCCTGCCCACAGTGTTCAGCTAGATCTGTTCCTGTTATCTTCTTACTGACAGGCAGGCTTGTCTTGTTACAGTATTTTAAAGAAAATTACTGGTGTTCTTTTGATCCTATTAGTACCACAGTCAGGCAGCTAGACTATTTACAGTTAGTGCAGTGCGTTCTGCTCACAGTGTTCTGCTAAACCTACAAGTTAGTGGGGTGCGTCCTGCTCACAGTGTTCAGCTAAACCTACAAGTTAGTGGGGTGCGTCCTGCTCACAGTGTTCAGCTAAACCTACAAGTTAGTGGGGTGCGTCCACCTCACAGTGTTCAGCTAAACCTACAAGCTAGTGGGGTGCGTCCTGCTCACAGTGTTCAGCTAGATCCATTTCTGTTATCTTCTTACTGACAGGCAGGCTTGTCTTGTTACAGTAAATACAGCTACCTAAAGAAAATTGCTGATGTTCTTTTGATCCTATTAGTACTACAGTCAGGCAGCTAGACTATTTACAGTTAGTGCAGTGCGTCCTGCTCACAGTGTTCTGCTAAACCTACAAGTTAGTGGGGTGCGTCCACCTCACAGTGTTCAGCTAAAGCTACCTGTAGAAGGTTGGTGGTGTACTCATACTACAGGCAGGCAGTTGATTTTGCTAGCTGCGGTATCAGTACATATATATATATATATATATATATATATATATATATATATATATATATATCCCAGCTTAGTGCAGCTACAGGCCATTAGTATGTCTGGAAGGCCAAGAAGGAGAGGCAGACAGTCACAAGCCAATAAGAGAGGGCAAGCAGGCTCTGTGTCTAGTGCTGGTCGTGGAGACAGTGCATCCTCATCAGCACGTGGCCATGGGACACGCTTGGCCTTTTTTTCGGCAGCTGGCCATGTTGAGCCGCAACATGCGGAAGACTTGGTCGAGTGGATGACCAAGCCGTCCTCATCCTCCTCATCCCCTCTCACCCATGCCCAGGGTACATTGTCTGGCAAAGCAGCGGCCTCTTCCCTCGGCTCAATGTCATCAGTGACTCCTTCCCTAGCCCCACCATGTCCTCCTGAGGAGTCCCTCGAACTGTTTGACCACAGTGTTGGGTACATGCTCCAGGAGGATGCCCAGCGTTTGGAAGGCTCTGATGATGATACTGAGCTCGATGAAGGCAGTAACACGAGCATGGACAGAGGGGGTGCCCAAGAAGGACAGCAATCTGGCAGTCATGCTCCCCCTGCTGCAGCATACTGCCAGGTTTGCTCCAGTGATGAGGAGGGAGGGGATGATGAGGTCACTGACTCAACGTGGGTGCCTGATAGGAGAGAGGAGGAGGAGGAGGAGGCGGCACATCACCAACGAGGCAGGATGCCCTCCAGGGGCCAGCCTAAGGGCAGCACATTGACTGCATCACACCCCAAAGCTCCACATGTGCAGGGCGCTGCAGTCTCTGCACGTTATTCAAAAAGTTCTTTGGTGTGGGCCTTTTTTGAGACGAGTGCATCAGATCGCACCGCTGCTATTTGCAACATATGTCTCAAGCGTATCTCGCGTGGCCAAAACATCTCGCGCTTGGGTACCACATGCTTGACCAGACATATGTTGACCTGCCATGCAGTTCGTTGGCAAGCGTATCTAAAAGACCCACACCAAAGAACAAAGAGGACCTCTGCTTGCTCCTCATCAGCTGAGATTTCCAACCCCACTAGACCTTCAGTCCTCTCTGAGACCTGCACTGAGAGGAATGAAGGTGTAGAATTAGGTGTGTCACAGCCACGTACTTGTGGGCAATCTGATTTTGGTACACCGACGTCAGATTGTACCAGGCAAATTTCCCTGCCCCAGCTGCTGCACCGCCGAAAGAAGTTTGCTCCCAGCCATCCACATGCCCAGCGGTTGAATGCTAGCTTGGCAAAATTGCTAGCACTTCAACTGCTGCCTTTTCAGTTGGTAGACTCTGCCCCCTTCCATGAGTTTGTGGAATGTGCGGTTCCTCAGTGGCAGGTACCCAAACGCCACTTTTTCTCACGGAAGGCGATTCCGGCTCTCTACCGGCATGTGGAAGGCAATGTCCATGCCTCGCTGGACAGGGCGGTCAGCGGTAAGGTGCATATTACCGCTGACTCATGGTCCAGCAGGCATGGACAGGGACGTTACCTAAGTTTCACGGCGCATTGGGTGACTCTGCTGGCAGCTGGGAAGGATGCAGGACAAGGTGCAGTAGTGTTGGAGGTTGTTCCGCCACCACGCCTCCAAAATGCTAATGATTGTGACACACCTCTCTCCTCCACCCCCTCCTCTTCTTCTTCCTCCATGGCCTCTTCCTCGGAACCAGCGGTGCTCTGTAGTCGTTCAAGGGGCTACGCAAGTACGCAGGCCAAAAGATGCCATGCGGTGCTTGAGCTGGTGTGCTTGGGGGACAGGAGCCACACTGGGGCAGAGGTTCTGTCAGCTCTGCAGGGGCAGGTTCAGAGGTGGTTGACGCCACGCCAACTTAAGGCAGGAATGGTGGTTTGCGACAATGGCACCAACCTCCTCTCTGCCCTCCGACAGGGACAAATGACCCATGTGCCCTGTTTGGCTCACGTCCTTAACTTGGTGGTGCAGCGGTTCTTGGGCAGGTACCCGGGCTTACAGGATGTCCTGAGGCAGGCCAGGAAAGTCTGTGTGCATTTCCGCCGGTCATATAATGCCAGTGCTCGGCTGACGGACCTCCAAAAGGAGTTTAACCTGCCCAAGAACCGGCTAATCTGTGACATGCCCACCAGGTGGAACTCAACGTTGGCCATGCTGCAGCGGCTGCACACGCAGCAGAGGGCCATCAATGAGTACCTGTGCGACTATGGCACCAGGACAGGGTCAGGGGAGCTTGGTTTTTTTTCCCCACGCCAGTGGGCCATGATCAGGGATGCATGCACTGTCCTGTCACCATTTGAGGAGGCCACGAGGATGGTGAGCAGTGACAGTGCATGCATCAGTGACACTGTCCCCCTTGTCCACCTGTTGGAGCACACGCTGCGTGGAATAATGGACAGGGCACTTGAGGCAGAACAGAGGCAGGAAGAGGAGGACTTCCTTAGCTCTCAAGGCCCCCTTTATCCAGACAGTGTTCCTGCGTGCCCGCCAATCACACAGGAAGAGGACGAGGAGGAAGAGGAGGAGGAGGAGGAGGAAGATTGTGTCAGTATGGAGGTGGAGCCTGGCACTCAGCATCAGCAGCAGTCTTTAAGGGATCAGTCCCAAGAAACACATGGACTTGTACGTGGCTGGGAGGAGGTGGCTGCGGACCATGTCGTCCTTAGTGACCCAGAGGACTCCGGACCGAATGCCTCAGCAAACCTACGCTGCATGGCCTCCCTGATCCTGCAAAGCCTGCGTAAGGATCCTCGTATTCGTGGTATCAAGGAGAAGGACCAATACTGGCTGGCAACCCTCCTTGATCCACGTTACAAGGGTAAGGTTGCGGACCTTATCTTGCCATCGCAGAGGGAGCAGAGGATGAAACATCTTCGGGAGGCCTTGCAGAAAGGTCTGTGCAACGCGTTCCCAGAGACTGGGAGGTTACAAACTCCTGTTTCTGGACAACGTGTTGCTGAGGCTTCGGTCAGTCAAAGAAGGAGTGGTGGAGAAGGTGGCCGTCAGACAATTTTTTGGTCCGCAGCCCCAAGGTATGATCGGTTCCAGCAACCATCGCCAGCGTCTGTTTTACATGGTGCAGGAATACCTAGGGGCAAGATCAGACTTGGACACCTTTCCCACCGAAAATCCTCTGGGTTACTGGGTCTTGAGGATGGATCACTGGCCAGAGCTTGCACAGTATGCAATTGAGCTACTGGCCTGTCCTGCATCCAGCGTTCTTTCGGAACGCACATTCAGTGCTGCTGGAGGCGTGGTAACCGATCACAGGGTGCGTCTGTCCACTGACTCGGTCGATCGACTGACCTTCATAAAAATGAATGAGTCTTGGATCACCACCAGCTACCAAGCACCTGATGCTGATGTAACCGAATAATTTTTTTTAAAATCTCAGATCCCTTCAAAGACTGCCTATGCTGATGCTGAGTGACTATCCCTGAGTAATTATCCTCTTCCTCCTCAATCATCACGCTGATAGCTTGTAAGAACATTTTTGGTTCTGGGCGCCACCACCAGTGCCTAAGGCACAATTTTTCAGCCCCTGTTTAACAGGGGCGTGTAATTACAATTTTTGATGTAATACTTTGCAGCAGGGCTCATTCCTGCATTCCAACTAGAGTGTCTGTGAGGGGTTGCAGTGTTGTGGCACCAGCACCAGTGCCTAAGGCCCAATTTTTCAGCCCTTGTTTAACAGGGGCGTGTAATTACAATTTTTGATGCAATACTTTGCAGCAGGGCTCGTTCCTGCATTTCAACTAGAGTGTCTGTGAGGGGTTGCAGTGTTGTGGCACCAGCACCAGTGCCTAAGGCCTAATTTTTCAGCTCCTGTTCAACAGGGGCATGTAATTACAATTCTTGATCTAATATTTCACAGCAGAGCCCTGTGAGGGCTTACAGTGTTGTGGCCACAGCAACACCTAAGGCCCAAATTTCTGCTGAGTATATAGGGCAGGACCCTACTTTCAAACAACTAACTTACAAACGACTCCTACTTGCAAACGGAAGGAGACAACAGGAAGTGAGAATAAATTTACCCCTAGGAAGGGAAATTCTCTCCTGTAAGAGTTAATATGGGAAAAACATTTCTCCTTTCCACTGATGCTTTCCAATCCATTGGGACAAAAAGTGAGGTGAAATCTTCTGAAGAGGAGGAAAGACAGCAAAACAAATGTCACAGGGGTGATAACCCTTCCCTATGTTTTCCAAAAAGCTTAAAAAAGATTTTTTGGCTGGAGCTAAACATGTTAAAAATGTACCCGTTCAAAATTACAAAGAGATTCTACTTAACAACAAACCTACAGCCTGTATACTGCTGTTCAGAGTATATAGGGCCTGGTGGCCCCACACCTTTCCTTATTTTAATTTGGGTGCGGGGTTCCCCTTAATATCCATACAAGACCCAAAGGGCCTGGTATTGGACTGGGGGGTACCCATTCCGTTTGTCTCACTGATTTTCATCCATATTGCCAGGACCTGACATTACATTAAACCCGCAAGCAGTTTTAAATGAGATTTTTTCCTTTAAAAATGACATTTGGTGCAGGGACTGTTCTAAACACGGGAAACACGCGTCACTTTACAGGCATACTATAGACACCCCTCAGGTACGATATTTAAAGGAATATTTCACTTTTTTTTTTTTTACTTGAAGCATCATTAAAATCACTGCTCCCGAAAAAACTGACGTTTTTAAAAGTTTTTTTTGCATTGATACATGTCCCCTGGGGTAGGACTCGGGTCCCCAAACCCTTTTTAGGACAATACCATGCAAATTAGCCTTTAAAATGAGCACTTTTGATTTCGAACGTTCGAGTCCCATAAACGTCAATGGGGTTCTAACGTTCGTGCGAACTTTCGGTCCGTTCGCAGGTTCTGGTGCGAACCGAACCGGGGGGTGTTCGGCTCATCCCTAGCCGCGAGTAGTTTTAAATGGCTTTTTTACTTCGAAATGTAATTTTGCTGTCAGACTGTTCTAAACACAGGAAACATGCGCCCCTTTACAGGCATACTATAGACACCCCCCAGCTACGAAATTTAAAGGGATATTAAACTTTTATTGTTTGACTTTAAGCATTATTAAAGTCACTGCTCCTGAAAAAACGGCCGTTTTTAAAACTTTTTTTGCATTGATCCATGTCCCCTGGGGCAGGACCCAGGTTCCACTTTTTATCACAATAATTTGCATATAAGCCTTTAAAATTAGCACTTTTGATTATTCATGTTCGTGTCCCATAGACTTTAACGGTGTTCGCGTGTTCGAACGAACTTTTTTCCTGTTCACATGTTCTGGTGCGAACCGAACAGGGGGGTGTTCGGCTCATCCCTACTCCACAGGCAATTTACCAACATAAGAGTGGACAAAGTACAAAACTCCAATATTATGGTGATTCCACACAAGGTCAAAAAGCTAAAAAACCAAGCCCAGACACACCTCAACAAATCTTGCAGATTTCCACTCAAACATCAGGACATCACCCATCCACTTCCACGGCACAAGGTAATTGATTCACTCCCACTACGAGAAATCACTCCTCATGTAATGCACAAATTGATGAATCTACTTCACATTTGAACACTTCTTCTTCAACTCAGGTTAAAGGAGCGCATATTGATTCCACTTTTTTAGAGCTAATTCTAGCCAGCATCGATGCACCTCCCCTCAATTCAGACATGGACAACTAGAGGACACAACATCATCACAACGGGATAGTGATCTAAATATAATTAATCTCTCATCTTATACACTATCATTTGACAAGATTCAAATACTGAAAAAAGGACTCAAATTCTGCCCCGACAATAATGTCAATAAATTTGAAATATTCAAAGATTTGCAACTTTTTGTACGTAAACTCCTTTTGAAAAGCCTTTATCAAAGGCAATACCCCAGTACAGATAAGACCCTACAAGAAAATAAAGCATTAAACCAATTAATTTCTCTTTTAGACGAAAGTGATACAACTGACCTTATTGATCTATCACAAATACTTGAAATTGTGGAGACACAATCACAACCATTAATAACTGTCACTAATAAATCTACTCTCAAAAAAATTCAAATCTTTACCCTGCCCCCAGTACTAACTCTAATGCCCCGTACACACGGTCGGATTTTCCGATGGAAAATGTCCGATCGGAGCGTGTTGTCGGAAATTCCGACCGTGTGTGGGCTGCATCGGACATTTTCCATCAGATTTTCCGACACACAAAGTTGGAGAGCAGGAGATAAAATTTTCCGACAACAAAATCCGTTGTCGGAAATTCCGATCGTGTGTACACAAATCCGACGGACAAAGTGCCACGCATGCTCAGAATAAATAAAGAGATGAAAGCTATTGGCCACTGCCCCGTTTATAGTCCCAACGTACATGTTTTACGTCACCGCGTTTAAAACGATCGGATTTTCCGACAACTTTGTGTGACCGTGTGTATGCAAGACAAGTTTGAGCCAACATCCATCGGAAAAAATCCTAGGATTTTGTTGTCGGAATGTCCGAACAAAGTCCGACCGTGTGTACGGGGCATTAGCCTTTTTGAAACTAATTAATCAAAAACTAGAACAGTTGAAAAAAAAAACTCAACAAGGATTCTAAAATTAGTGCACAAGAGGCCAAGGCCATGAAACACTTATCTGATAACCACTCTATCACAATTTAGCCTGCTGATAGAGGGGAACATTGTCTTACTAGATAATGATAAATATTCCCTCATGTGTTATAAAATCCTTAAAAATCAGAACTGGTATAGACATATTATGGGAGATATTGGAGAAAAGTACAACAAAGAATTCTATAACCTGATTGACACAACATTTCTAAATGGCACTATCTCCCAAACTACTAGAGATTTTATTAGAATAAACTTCCCTAGGGTTCCAACCTTCTACACACTCCCAAAAATCCACAAAGACGCATGTAACCCACCGGGCAGACCCATAATATCAGAGAGGGGGGGCAATTAGCGAAAACGCTAGTAGACTTGTTGATGGAACCTTGAAACCTTATATGACTGCTTTACCATCCTATCTTAAGGATACAATCCACATGCTACAAATCCTGGACAATCTTCATATCCCAGAACACTCTATTTTGGTTACTATAGATGTGGAAGTGCTATATAGTTAGCTTCCCCATGATAAAGGTCTAGTAGGCATTATGCATATTCTACATACAAAGGCCACACATGAACAAGCCTACAATGAGTTCATTATCCCACTGTTGGAGTCTATCCTCAAACATCACATTTTTACATTCTTTGGGTCCCAGTACCTCCATTTAGAGGGGGTGGCCATGGGGACGTGCTGTGGCCCAGCTTATGCCAACCTGTATCTGGGGGAGTGGGAGCAAATGCTCTTCACAGACGAATTGATGTCAATGTATACGGACCACATTTCTGCGTGATACCATTACATCAACAATATTTTTGTCATATGGAAAGGACCTACTGAGACACTTAAACAATTCTTGATGAGATTGAACAAAAACAAGTTTAATTTGGGATTTACCATGTCACATAACAGATTGCATTGCTTTCTTGGATATTTAAATATATCGAGGGGACGGTGGGACTCTCTGCAGCAGTCTATACAGGAAACCCACAGCAGGTAACACCATCCTGCATGCCTTAAGTTTTCATCCAAAAACCTTGATAAATTCCATACCGTATGGCCAATATCTTAGGACCAGATGTAATTGTTCTGTTGACAAAACCTATGCAATTAAGGCTAAAAAATTATGTGATAGACGGCTGCAGAGGGGGTACTCACATGCCTCCCTAAAAAGAGCCTATAAAGAGGCAACCTCTAAAACTAGATCACAACTACTCTACTCTCAGAAAACTAATAAGGATATGGATTCCATAAGAACAATTACAAATGATACTAACCAACAAGTAAAAATCGGGGGCATGGTTTGGCAGCTCACGCTAATGGCCGCTTAACTCGGGAGCTCCGATGGGGAGAAGCTTCGGGCCAGCTACTACACAGCACCTCAAGCCCAGAAAAAACAACCAGTGACTGCCGTCGACCACCAGGATGCCACGGGAAACGTCCGTTTACCTCAGTCCTGGAACGGGACAGCCCATAAAGCTCATGGACTTCTTCCCGGGCACAGGCTGTGAGGAGATCCAAGATGGTGATGGAGGAAGCATGGACCTCTCTCCCTCACCCTCCACAGCGCTGGACACACATCCCGACAGCCAGGAGCCTCACATGCAGAACCACAGACTCGATGACAAGCAGGCTAACAAACACCCAGCAGACTCTAAAAGAGATGCTCCTATCATTAAAAAAAGATTTGCAGGCTGAAATATGTAAATCTCTGTCAGCACTACAAGTGCAGGTGGAACAATTAGAGGGCAGAATGGATGTCACTGAATGGAAAGTGAGGGATTGCGTTTCTGAGCATAATGTCCTAGTGGACGGTTATCAAGAACGTGATGATGACTAAGGATGAGCTTCGAGTTCGAGTCGAACTCATGTTCGTCTAGAACATCGGCTGTTCGCCAGTTCGCTGAACAATTTGGGGTGTTCGCGGCAGATTCGAATGCCGCGGAACACCCTTTAAAAGTCTATGGGAGAAATCAAAAGTGCTAATTTTAAAGGCTTATATGCATGGTAATGTCATATGTCCCCTGGGTCCTTCCCCAGGGACATGGATCAATGCAAAAAAAGTTTTAAAAACGGCCGTTTTTTCGGGAGCAGTGATTTTAATACTGCTTAAAGTCAAACAATAAAAGTGTATTATTCCTTTAAACCCCGCGCCAAAATTAAAACAAATGACGTAGGAGTCCTCATCAAAATTCATAACAGACCCTTCAAGTCTGGTATGGATTTTAAGGGGAACCCCGTGCCAAAATTTAAAAAAAAATTGGCGTGGGGTCCCCCCAAAAATCCATACCAGACCCTTATCTGAGCACACAACCTGGCAGGCTGCAGGAAAAGAGGGGGGAATACCCCAGTACTGAGTTATTACTTTACCAATAATAGTGACAAGTTGACTCTCCACTGCACTTCATCTACTAATTTACTAATTTGACCCTTGGGACTCCCTTAACGTGCTATTATTATGTGCTATGGTCATTTATAAGTTTATTGCAGGGTTTGGCGGAGGCCAGTAGTGGTAGTCATTCTCCTTGTTTGCTTCCGGTCCTCCCACTGTGTGGCGGGGCCGAAACCAAACTGGGTACAGGGTCCATCGACCCTGTACTACTTCCGAAAGGAGTAGGGGAATTTTCCCCATTAGTTTATTATGTTTCTACAATTAAGACTGGTACAATTGTATACTATTTCTCTACTCTTGCTGGGTGACTCTCCCTTGGGTCACTCACCCTCATTTCTTCTCTCCACTAACTTTTTCACTAATTTTTCTGTATTTCTTTTCCACTTCGCTGCGATCCCACGGCTCCGGGCTCTGGCCCGTTAAGCGCAGAATGGCCTTCCAACATTATAAATCACTTAGGGCCGATGTGCTATTTCTCCAAGAAACGCACTTCTCTCCAAGCTATAACCCTACTTTTTTACACCATTATTACCCCCAATTCTACTTAGCGAACAGACCTGGGAAAACTGGTGGGGTGGCCATTTGTTTTTCTAAGCGAGTGACCTTCTCACTGGAGAAGCTTTTGGCTGATCCAGAGGGCTGCTACCTAATGATGGTGGGTCATCTGGAGGGCAATTTAGTTTCTTTAATCTCATATTATTCTCCAAACTCAGGGCAATTGCCCTTCTTTCGGAAACGTTTGCACAAAGCGACCCCGGAACTACAGAGGGCCGTCCTATTTGGGGGTGACTCCAATGTGGCCCTGGACTCCATAATTGATAAGACGAGGCGGCTCTCAACTCCCCGGAGCCATTTCCCAAAAATCGGCTTTAAGCTGGCTAAAATGTTACACTATCATATTCTAATTGATCTATGGCGGGAACTTAATCCATCCAAGAAAGACCACACCTTTTACTCACATGTCCATAACACCTATTCTAGAATAGACCATTTTTTCACAGTTCCATCGGCAGTCTCCGTATTCCACACTAGTAAAATAATAGACGTGACGTGGTCTGATCACTCAGCAGTTTGGACAGCGTGTGACTCCTTACAATGTTATTCAGGCCCGGCCCCTTGGAGATTGAATGACTCTTTACTTAGTAATCCCTCGATCTGCTTTGATATAGAACAAAAGATCAGAGTATTTTGCTCAGAATGACCCTTTGGACACTTCTGTGGTGAATACTTGGGCGGCACATAAAGCAACTATCAGGAGATATTTCATTCAGACTGCCTCAAGGCTGAAGAAAACCTCTGATTCAATAATTAGCCAAAAGGATTGCGAGCTGTCCAACCTGGTAACCCGACACAAAGACAATCCTGATCTGGATCTGAGGACTCAGATTGACTCGGCTAGACTGGAACTAAACCTTTGTTTAACAACCAGGGCAGAAAAAACCTTAGATGGACACAGGCAAAATTTTATACCCAAATAGATAAGCTAGGAACATTGCTAGCACGCAGACTGACTCCCAGGCCTCGTCGCAGGACAGTCCCAAAGATTAGACAGCCTAACGGGTCCTTTATATAAAACCCGCAAAAGATACTAAATCTTTTCCATTCTTATTTTACCTCCTTATATAAAGAGCCGGAGACTCTACAACCTGGTGCTATAGATGATTTCATTAAAGACCTGCCTCTCCCACCCCTCTCTGACTCCCATAAGGAGATAATGGATGAGGCCATCACTTTAGAAGAGGTAATGTCGGCAATAAAACAAGCTCATGCTTCAAAAACTCCGGGTCCAGACGGGTTCTCCGCCTCTTATTATAAGAAATTTGCCCAAATATTAGCGCCCCATTTATTGGAATTTTTCATGGCCCTGCGTGATGGGGCTCACTTGGGGGGAGACCTAAATAGAGCTAACATCTGCCTAATACCAAAGCCTGACAAAGACCACAGTGAGGTGACAAATTACCGCCCTATATCGCTTATTAATGTGGATTTGAAATTATTAACGAAAATTTACGCTAATAGACTTAATACCTTCCTAGCAAAATATGTCCATATGGATCAGGTGGGCTTTGTCCCGGGACAACAGGTGGCAGATAAAATCCGCAGGGCCTTGGACATTATATCTTTGCTCCACTCTGATTGGGATGGCTTAGGAACCAGACGGGGAATGTTATTGTCATTGGACCTTCATAAGGCCTTTGATTCCCTTTCTTGGCCTTTTTTGTTCCATATTTTGAGAAAATGGAATTTTGGATCTAAATTCCTCTCTCTGTTATCTGTACTGTACTCTACCCCCTCAGCTAACATTGTAGCTTTTGGCCACAAATCGGATCTGTTACAAATTAGAACAGGAACCAGGCAAGGCTGTCCCCTTTCGCCACTCTTATTTATAGTTGCTATAGAAACATTGGCGATTGCCATCAGGTCTAATCCTAATATACACGGTGTATTCAGTGGAGGCAGAGATCATAAATGCACATTATTTGCAGATGATCTTTTATTATTCATCACAGACCGTATCACGACCCTGCCTAACTTGGCTTCACTTCTTTCTGACTTTGGAATAGTATCGGGCCTGAGGGTCAATCAATCTAAATCAGAGGCAATGGATATTAATCTACCTGCTTCAACCTTGACCTCTGTACGTTAGGGATGAGCTTCGTGTTCGAGTCGAACCCATGTTCGACTCGAACATCGGCTGTTCGATCGTTCGTCGAATTGCGAACGTGTGGCGCGTCACGGCCCATGATTCACTGCGGCATCGCAGTGCATTGCTTGCTGATGATTGGCCAAGCATGCACTATGACCCGCATGCTTGGCCAATCACAGCGCCGCCTTAACAGAGAGCCGTAATTGGCCAAAGCCAAGGAGGCTTTGGCCAATTATGACTCAGGGGATTTAGTACACGCCCCACACTATATAAGGCCGCCTGCACGGCGGCCCTGTGGAGTGTGTTCCGGTGTGCTGAGAAATAGAGAGAGAGAGAGACAGTGTCATTTCATTTGAGTTAGCTAGATTAGGCAGGACAGTCAGTCAGTTAGCCGCACTTAAAGTGTATTGTGTATATATATGCATCCCAGGTGTTGCATATATATATATATATATATACACTGTATTCAGTTTAGCTAGATCCGTTCCTGTTATCTTCTAGACTATTTACATTTAATGCAGTGCGTCCTGCTCACAGTGTTCAGCTAGATCCGTTCCTGTTATATTCCTACTGACAGGCAGGCTTGTCTTGTTACAGTATTTTGAAGAAAACTACTGGTGTTCTTTTGATCCTATTAGTACCACAGTCAGGCAGCTAGACTATTTACATTTAGTGCAGTGCATCCTGCTCACAGTGTTCAGCTAGATCCGTTCCTGTTATCTTCTTACTGACAGGCAGGCTTGTCTTGTTACAGTATTTTGAAGAAAATTGCTGGTGTTCTTTTGATCCTATTAGTACCACAGTCAGGCAGCTAGACTATTTACATTTAGTGCAGAGCGTCCTGCTCACAGTGTTCTGCTAAACCTACAAGTTAGTGGGGTGCGTCCTGCTCACAGTGTTCAGCTAGATCCATTTCTGTTATCTTCTTACTGACAGGCAGGCTTGTCTTGTTACAGTAAATACAGCTACCTGAAGAAAATTGCTTGTGTTCTTTTGATCCTATTAGTACCACAGTCAGGCAGCTAGACTATTTACAGTTAGTGCAGTGCGTCCTGCTCACAGTGTTCTGCTAAACCTACAAGTTAGTGGGGTGCGTCCTGCTCACAGTGTTCAGCTAAACCTACAAGTTAGTAGGGTGCGTCCACCTCACAGTGTTCAGCTAAACCTACAAGCTAGTGGGGTGCGTCCTGCTCACAGTGTTCAGCTAGATCCGTTTCTGTTATCTTCTTACTGACAGGCAGGCTTGTCTTGTTACAGTAAATACAGCTACCTGAAGAAAATTGCTGGTGTTCTTTTGATCCTATTAGTACCACAGTCAGGCAGCTAGACTATTTACAGTTAGTGCAGTGCGTCCTGCTCACAGTGTTCTGCTAAACCTACAAGTTAGTGGGGTGCATCCACCTCACAGTGTTCAGCTAAAGCTACCTGTAGAAGGTTGGTGGTGTTCTCATACTACAGGCAGGCAGTTGATTTTGCTAGCTGCAGTATCAGTACATATATATATATATATATATATATATATATATATCCCAGCTTAGTGCAGCTACAGGCCATTAGTATGTCTGGAAGGCCAAGAAGGAGAGGCAGACAGTCACAAGCCAATAAGAGAGGGCAAGCAGGCTCTGTGTCTAGTGCTGGTCGTGGAGACGGTGCATCCTCATCAGCACGTGGCCGTGGGACACGCTTGGCCTTTTTTTCGGCAGCTGGCCATGTTGCGGAAGACTTGGTCGAGTGGATGACCAAGCCGTCCTCATCCTCCTCATCCTCTCTCACCCATGCCCAGGGTACTTTGTCTGGCAAAGCAGCAGCCTCTTCCCTCGGCTCAATGTCATCAGTGACTCCTTCCCTAGCCCCACCATGTCCTCCTGAGGAGTCCCTCGAACTGTTTGACCACAGTGTTGGGTACATGCTCCAGGAGGATGCCCAGCATTTGGAAGGCTCTGATGATGATACTGAGCTCGATGAAGGCAGTAACACGAGCACGGACAGAGGGGGTGCCCAAGAAGGACAGCAATCTGGCAGTCATGCTCCCCCTGCTGCAGCATACTGCCAGGTTTGCTCCAGTGATGAGGAGGGAGGGGATGATGAGGTCACTGATTCAACGTGGGTGCCTGATAGGAGAGAGGGGGAGGAGGAGGAGGAGGAGGCGGCACATCATCAACGAGGCAGGATGCCCTCCAGGGGCCAGCTTAAGGGCAGCACATTGACTGCATCACACCCCAAAGCTCCACATGTGCAGGGCGCTGCAGACTCTGCACGTTATTCAAAAAGTTCTTTGGTGTGGGCCTTTTTTGAGACGAGTGCATCAGATCGCACCGCTGCTATTTGCAACATATGTCTCAAGCGTATCTTGCGTGGCCAAAACATCTCCCGCTTGGGTACCACATGCTTGACCAGACATATGTTGACCTGCCATGCAGTTCGTTGGCAAGCGTATCTAAAAGACCCACACCAAAGAACAAAGAGGACCTCTCCTTGCTCCTCATCAGCTGAGATTTCCAACCCCACTAGACCTTCAGTCCTCTCTGAGACCTGCACTGAGAGGAATGAAGGTGTAGAATTAGGTGTGTCACAGCCAAGTACTTGTGGGCAATCTGATTTTGGTACACCGACGTCAGATTGTACCAGACAAATTTCCCTGCCCCAGCTGCTGCACCGCCGAAAGAAGTTTGCTCCCAGCCATCCACATGCCCAGCGGTTGAATGCTAGCTTGGCAAAATTGCTAGCACTTCAACTGCTGCCTTTTCAGTTGGTAGACTCTGCCCCCTTCCGTGAGTTTGTGGAATGTGCGGTTCCTCAGTGGCAGGTACCCAAACGCCACTTTTTCTCACGGAAGGCGATTCCGGCTCTCTACCGGCATGTGGAAGGCAATGTCCATGCCTCGCTGGACAGGGCGGTCAGCGGTAAGGTGCATATTACCGCTGACTCATGGTCCAGCAGGCATGGACAGGGACGTTACCTAAGTTTCACGGCGCATTGGGTGACTCTGCTGGCAGCTGGGAAGGATGCAGGACAAGGTGCAGTAGTGTTGGAGGTTGTTCCACCACCACGCCTCCAAAATGCTAATGATTGTGACACACCTCTCTCCTCCACCCCCTCCTCTTCTTCTTCCTCCATGGCCTCTTCCTCGGAACCAGCGGTGCTCCGTAGTCGTTCAAGGGGCTACGCAAGTACGCAGGCCAAAAGATGCCATGCGGTGCTTGAGCTGGTGTGCTTGGGGGACAGGAGCCACACTGGGGCAGAGGTTCTGTCAGCTCTGCAGGGGCAGGTTCAGAGGTGGTTGACGCCACACCAACTTAAGGCAGGAATGGTGGTTTGCGACAATGGCACCAACCTCCTCTCTGCCCTCCGACAGGGACAAATGACCCATGTGCCCTGTTTGGCTCACGTCCTTAACTTGGTGGTGCAGCGGTTCTTGGGCAGGTACCCGGGCTTACAGGATGTCCTGAGGCAGGCCAGGAAAGTCTGTGTGCATTTCCGCCGGTCATATAATGCCAGTGCTCGGCTGACGGACCTCCAAAAGGAGTTTAACCTGCCCAAGAACTGCCTAATCTGTGACATGCCCACCAGGTGGAACTCAACGTTGGCCATGCTGCAGCGGCTGCACACGCAGCAGAGGGCCATCAATGAGTACCTGTGCGACTATGGCACCAGGACAGGGTCAGGGGAGCTTGTTTTTTTTTCCCCATGCCAGTGGGCCATGATCAGGGATGCATGCACTGTCCTGTCACCATTTGAGGAGGCCACGAGGATGGTGAGCAGTGACAGTGCATGCATCAGTGACACTGTCCCCCTTGTCCACCTGTTGGAGCACACGCTGCGTGGAATAATGGACAGGGCACTTGAGGCAGAACAGAGGCAGGAAGAGGAGGACTTCCTTAGCTCTCAAGGCCCCCTTTATCCAGACAGTGTTACTGCGTGCCCGCCGATCACACAGGAAGAGGACGAGAAGGAGGAGGAGGAGGAGGAGGAGGAAGATTGTGTCAGTATGGAGGTGGAGCCTGGCACTCAGCATCAGCAGCAGTCTTTAAGGGATCAGTCCCAAGAAACACATGGACTTGTACGTGGCTGGGAGGAGGTGGCTGCGGACCATGTCATCCTTAGTGACCCAGAGGACTCCAGACCGAATGCCTCAGCAAACCTACGCTGCATGGCCTCCCTGATCCTGCAAAGCCTGCGTAAGGATCCTCGTATTCGTGGTATCAAGGAGAAGGACCAATACTGGCTGGCAACCCTCCTTGATCCACGTTACAAGGGTAAGGTTGCGGACCTTATCTTGCCATCGCAGAGGGAGCAGAGGATGAAACATCTTCGGGAGGCCTTGCAGAAAGGTCTGTGCAACGCGTTCCCAGAGACTGGGAGGTTACAAACTCCTGTTTCTGGACAACGTGTTGCTGAGGCTTCGGTCAGTCAAAGAAGGAGCGGTGGAGAAGGTGGCCGTCTGACCGATGTGTTCAGACAATTTTTTGGTCCGCAGCCCCAAGGTATGATCGGTTCCAGCAACCATCGCCAGCGTCTGTTTTACATGGTGCAGGAATACCTAGGGGCAAGATCAGACTTGGACACCTTTCGCACCGAAAATCCTCTGGGTTACTGGGTCTTGAGGATGGATCACTGGCCAGAGCTTGCACAGTATGCAATTGAGCTACTGGCCTGTCCTGCATCCAGCGTTCTTTCGGAACGCACATTCAGTGCTGCTGGAGGCATGGTAACCGATCACAGGGTGCGTCTGTCCACTGACTCGGTCGATCGACTGACCTTCATAAAAATGAATCAGTCTTGGATCACCACCAGCTACCAAGCACCTGATGCTGATGTAACCGAATAATTTTTTTTGAAATCTCAGATCCCTTCAAAGACTGCCTATGCTGATTCTGAGTGACTATCCCTGAGTAATTATCCTCTTCCTCCTCAATCATCACGCTGATAGCTTGTAAGAACATTTTTGGTTCTGGGCGCCACCACCAGTGCCTAAGGCACAATTTTTCAGCCCCTGTTTAACAGGGGCGTGTAATTACAATTTTTGATGTAATACTTTGCAGCAGGGCTCGTTCCTGCGTTCCAACTAGAGTGTCTGTGAGGGATTGCAGTGTTGTGGCACTAGCACCAGTGCCTAAGGCCCATTTTTTCTGCCCCTGTTTAACAGGGGCGTGTAATTACAATTTTTGATGCAATACTTTGCAGCAGGGCTCGTTCCTGCGTTCCAACTAGAGTGTCTGTGAGGGGTTGCAGTTTTGTGGCACCAGCACCAGTGCCTAGGGCCCAATTTTTCAGCCCTTGTTTAACAGGGGCGAGTAATTACAATTTTTGATGCAATACTTTGCAGCAGGGCTCGTTCCTGCATTCCAACTAGAGTGTCTGTGAGGGGTTGCAGTGTTGTGGCACCAGCACCAGTGCCTAAGGCCTAATTTTTCAGCTCCTGTTCAACAGGGGCATGTAATTACAATTCTTGATCTAATATTTCACAGCAGGGCCCTGTGAGGGCTTACAGTGTTGTGGCCACAGCAACACCTAAGGCCCAAATTTCTGCTGAGTATATAGGGCAGGACCCTACTTTCAAACAACTAACTTACAAACGACTCCTACTTGCAAACGGAAGGAGACAACAGGAAGTGAGAATAAATCTACCCCTAGGAAGGGAAATTCTCTCCTGTAAGAGTTAATATGGGAAAAACATTTCTCCTTTCCACTGATGCTTTCCAATCCATTGGGACAAAAAGTGAGGTGAAATCTTCTGAAGAGGAGGAAAGACAGCAAAACAAATGTCACAGGGGTGATAACCCTTCCCTATGTTTTCCAAAAAGCTTAAAAAAGATTTTTTGGCTGGAGCTAAACACGTAAAAATGTACCCGTTCAAAATTACAAAGAGATTCTACTTAACAACAAACCTGCAGTCCCTGTCTTGTTTGCACCGCCTGTATACTGCTGTTCAGAGTATATAGGGCCTGGTGGCCCCACATCTTTCCTTATTTTAATTTGGGTGCGGGGTTCCCCTTAATATCCATACAAGACCCAAAGGGCCTGGTAATGGACTGGGGGGTACCCATGCCGTTTGTCTCACTGATTTTCATCCATATTGCCAGGACCCGACATTACATTAAACCCGCAAGCAGTTTTAAATTAGATTTTTTCCTTTACCACTTCAAAACCAGCCTCGTTTTGGATTTTAGGTGTTTAAGAGTTTAAAACAGGTTTTTTTGCTAGAAAATTACTTAGAACCCCCAAACATTATATATTGGTTTTTTTTTAACACCTTCGAGAATAAAATAGCGTTCATTGCAATACTTTTTTTTGCACCGTATTTGCGCAGCGGTCTTCTAAGCGCACTTTTTTTGGAAAAAATTCACTTTTTTGAAAAAAAAAATAAGACAACAGTAAAGTTAGCCCAATTTTTTTTTATATTGTGAAATATAATGTTACGCCAAGTAAATTGATACCCATCATGTCACGCTTTAAAATTGCGCCCGCTCGTGGAATGGCGTCAAACTTTTACCCTTAAAAATCTCCATAGGCGACGTTTAAAAAATTCTACAGATTGCATGTTTTGCGTTACAGAGGAGGTCTAGGGCTAGAATTATTGCTCTCACTCTACCGGTCGCAGTGATACCTCACATGTGTGGTTTGACCACCGTTTTCATATGCGGGCGCTACTCACATATGCGTTCGCTTCTGCGCGCGAGCTCGTCGGGACAGGGCACTTTAAAATTTTTTTTTTTTTATTATTTATTTTACTTTATTTTATTTATTTTTTCACTGTTTTTTAAAAAAAAAAAAAATTTGGATCACTTTTATTCCTATTACAAGGAATGTAAACATCCCTTGCAATAGAAAAAAGCATGACAGGTCCTCTTAAATATGAGATCTGAGGTCAAAAAGTCCTCAGATCTCATATTTAGACTAAAATGCAAAAAAAAAAAAAAAAAAAAAAGTCGTTTAAAAAAATGACACAAAAAAAATTGTGCCTTTAAGAGAAGTGGGCAGAGCCGTCGTAATGACGTCGCTCCGGCCGTCACATGGTATAGAGACGGGTGGGGGCCATCTTGGCCTCACTCGTCTCAGTACCTCAGCGGTGACAGGTCCCGATCTCCTCCGCCGCTACCGACGGCTCCGTTAAGCGGTGGAGGGCGCGGGAGAGCGGCGGGAGGGGGGGTGGCACCTCTCCCGCCGCCGATAACGGTGATCTCGCGGCGAACCCGCCGCATAGACCACCGTTATCGTGTACAGAATCGCCGGCCCTAAAGATGGATACCTCGGTTGTGGCAGCAGCTGCTGCCGTTACCGAGATATCCATCTTTAAATCAGAGGACGTCAATATACAGTGGGCGGTCGGGAGGCGGTTAAAAATGACATTTGGTACAGGGACTGTTCTAAACACGGGAAACACGCATCACTTTACAGGCATACTATAGACACCCCTCAGGTACGATATTTAAAGGAATATTTCACTTTTTTTTTTTTACTTTAAGCATCATTAAAATCACTGCTCCCGAAAAAACGGCCGTTTTTAAAAGTTTTTTTTGCATTGATACATGTCCCCTGGGGTAGGACCCAGGTCCCCAAACCCTTTTTAGGACAATACCATGCAAATTAGCCTTTAAAATTAGCACTTTTGATTTCGAATGTTCGAGTCCCATAGACGTCAATGGGGTTCTTGCGTTCGTGCGAACTTTCGGTCCGTTCGCAGGTTCTGGTGCGAACCGAACCAGGGGGTGTTCGGCTCATCCCTACTGTACGTGCTTCTTTTCCATTTAGGTGGTGTAAACAGGCCCTTCCCTACCTAGGTGTAAAACTCACCCCAAACATATCTACCCTATATAAGGCTAATTACGCCCCTCTTCTCTCTTCCACGATGGAGGATTTAAAGAATTGGCAGAACCATAGTCTTTCTTGGTTGGGCAGAATAAGTACCGTCAAAATGATGACCCTTCCTAGAATTCTTTATTATTTTAGGTCCCTTCCGATTTCAGTTCCTACAACATTTTTTAAACAACTCCAATCATTAATTTTCGAATTCATCTGGAGCCGGGGAGGTTGCAGGGTGGCTCGATCTTCCTTGTATGTCTCAAAGGGACAGGGTGGATTAGGGGTACCACACTTTTTGTGTTACTATAGAGCGGCCCAGTTGGCACAACTTTACCAAATTTATTCTACAACCTATCGCCCTGATTGGGTTAACCTAGAGGCACAAGCGAGCTCTCCTCTCCCTATGGACCTTCTAATGTGGCTGCCTTCTAAGGAACGCAGAGCCATTCTGATCCCCTCTCTATCTCACTCACTGGGCCTTTGGGACAGGATGTGCAAAGTATACTCTCTTAGGTCACCACATACTCCAGTAGCCCCCATTTTTGGGAACCCACACTTTCCCCCAGGTCAACATCCACAACAGTTTGCTTGGTGGATCAATAAAGGCTTGTACAAGATAGCACATTTCATAGATCATAGGGGCATCAGAAAACCCTCCTACTTTTGAGACACTCTAGACATGCCCCAGCTGAGACCTTTCTACTCTCCCAAATTACTCATTATTTACGTTCACTATGTAGAGACCAGGGGGACATCACCACTAAAACGTCCTACGAAAATAAATGCTTAAGAGGGCCTGGAACGCGAGGTAGTATTTCAGAGTTGTATGTTTTACTAACAGACCAGGGCTCTAAACTTTCCTACCAACTAGCTTGGGAGGCGGACCTGGGGGAGACAATTGATGAGGAAGTTTGGTCCAAGTGGTCAACCATGGTGCACAGGGAAATTTTGAACACTTCCCTAGTAGAGGCGAACTATAAGGTATTGTCACAATGGTACCTAGTTCCGACACGGATGGCCAAAATCCACCTAGATGCATCGCCTCTCTGTTTCAGGAGGTGTGGTCAAGCGGGCACAATGCTCCACACCTGGTGGACATGTCCGAAAGTCAAGAGATTTTGGATAAGAATTTTTAACTTGGTTTATTCGGTGACTGGAGTTAACATACCTAAAAATGTTAAGACAGCCTTATTTTCTGATCTTTCAAGCGAACTACCCAGACACCTCAGATCCCTTATTTTTTTTATCCTCCTAGCAGCTAAGATAACCATAGCGTGAGCATGGAAAACCCCCCTGATAAATTTGGCATTAGTTAAAAACAAAATTTTATTGGATCATGATAAATGAAAAATTAACTAGTATTCTTCGCGACCAACAAGATAGATTTGAAAGGGTTTGGAACCCTTGGATTAAATATCTTCAGTCACCGTGAGGGGCAGGGGGGGTCAGCGGCCTGGAGCGTGGAGATCGTTTGCACATTCTACTTCTCCTTTTCTTTTCTTTCTTTCCCCCTTTCCTTTTCTTTTATTTCTACATACAAACTTTTACTTTGTCCCCATAGTGGGGTTCCCACACGCATGACATCGGGCTCTACAGTATATTAAACCTAGAGTATACTTAATACCTAAGTTTTCTGTTATAACTCCAAGTTGGGAAATTGAATTACATCACATGATAGTCCCTCTACAGGGAATTTCACTGTACTATCTTCCATGTGTGTTAGGTGTCTCATCAACCATCAGTTTGTTTATGGATAGGAATGGATAGGGTGGGGACCTTAGTTCTAGTACAGTTATATAATGAGCCATTCACGCTAATTTGAGATTCACTATTGTAACATTACTGTTGACACAAAACTTGTATGAATGTGAACCTTGTTATCTGTTAAAACTTGATTTCAATAAAAACATTGAAAGAGGAAAAGAGGGGGGATGAGAGAGCGCCCCCCCTCCTGAACTGTACCAGGCCACATGCCCTCAACATTGGGAGGGTGCTTTGGGGTCCCCCCTAAAGCACCTTGTCCCCATGTTGATGAGGACAAGGGCCTCATCCCCACAACCCTTGGCCGGTGGTTGTGGGGGTCTGCGGGCGGGGGGCTTATTGAAATCTGGAAGCCCCCTTTAACAAGGGGACCCCCAGATCCTGGCCCTCCCCCCTGTGTGAAATGGTAAGGGGGTACTTTGTATCTACCATTTCACAAAAAAAACTGTCAAAAATGCTAAAAAGGACAAGAGACAGTTTTTGACAATTTCTTTATTTAAATGCTTCTTCTTTCTTCTAACTTCTTTCTTCCTTCATCCTTCGGTTTCTCCCACCATCTTCTTCTTCATCTGGTTCTTCTGGTTCTTCCTTCGGTGTTCTCGTCCAGCATCTTCCTCCACGGCGTCTTCTTCTCTTCATCTTCTTTTCTTCATCTTCTTCTCCGGGCCGCTCCGCATCCATGATGGCATGGAGGGAGGCTCCCACTGTGTGACGCTTCTCCTCTTCTGACGGTTCTTAAATAACAGAGGGCGGGGCCATCCAGTGACCCCGCCCCCCTTTGATGCACGGGGACTTGACAGGGACTTCCCTGTGGCATTCCCCATGACGTCAGAGGGGGGCGGGGTCACCCGCCCTCAGTTATTTAAGAACCGTCAGAAGAGGAGAAGCATCACACAGCGGGAGCCTCCCATCCAATCGTGGATGCGGAGCGGCCCGAGAAAAGAAGATGAAGAGATGAAGGCGCCGATGAGGAAGATGCCGGACGAGAACACCGGAGTAAGAACCAAAAGATCCAGAAGAAGAAGAAGATGGAGAAAGAAACCGAAGGAAGATAGAAGAAAGAAGAAAGCAGAAGCATTTAAATAAAGGAATTGTCAAAAACTGTCTCTTGTAATTTTTAACATTTTTGACACTTTTTTTTTAAATGGTAGGGGTACTTTTGCACCCCTTTACCATTTCACACAGGGGGGAGGGCCAGGATCTGGGGGTCCCCTTGTTAAAGGGGGCTTCCAACTTCTGATAAGGCTGCAGGAAAAGAGGGGGCCACATGCCCTCAACATTGGGAGGCTGCTTTGGGGTAGCCCCCAAAACACCTTGTCCCCATGTTGATGGGGACAAGGGCCTCATCCCCACAACCTTTGCCCAGTGGTTGTGGGGGTCTGCAGGTGGGGGGCTTATCGGAATCTGGAAGTCCCCTTTAACAAGGGGACCCCCAGATCCTGGCCCTCCCCCCTGTGTGAAATGGTAAGTGGGTACCCCTACCATTTCACAAAAAAAGTGTCAAAAATGTTAAAAATGACAAGAGACAGTTTTTGACAATTCCTTTATTTAAATGCTTCTTCTATCTTCTTTCTTCTATCTTCCTACAGTTTCTTTCTCCATCTTCTTCTTCTTCTGGATCTTCTGGTTCTTCCTCCGGTGTTCTCGTCCGGCATCTTCCTCAGCGGCGCCTTCTTCTCTTCATCTTCTTTTCTTGGGCCGCTCCGCATCCATGATTGGATGGGAGGCTTCCGCTGTGTGACACTTCTCCTCTTCTGACAGTCACAGGGAAGTCCCCGTCAAGTCCCCTGCGTCAGGGGGGGCGGGGTCACTGGGTGGCCCCGCCCTCTGTTATTTAAGAACCGTCAGAAGAGGAGAAGCGTCACACAGCGGGAGCCTCTCTCCATGCCATCATGGATGTGGAGCCGCCCGAAAAGAAGATGAAGACAAGAAGATAAAGAGAAGGAGACGCCGCATAGGAAGATGCTGGACGAGAACACCGGAGGAAGAAAAAGAAGAAAGAAGGAAGAAGGATGAAGGAAGAAATAAGTTAGAAGAAAGAGGCAAATTAGCCTTTAAAATTAGCACTTTTTATTTCGAACGTTCGAGTCCCAAAGACTTCAATGCGGTTATAACGTTCTTGCGAAGTTTTGGTCTGTTCGCAAGTTCTGGTGCCAACCGAACCGGGGGGTGTTCGGCTCATCCTTAATGCTGACATACTATGGCTGAAAAACAAGGTCACAGACCTCGAAGATAGGTCCAGGAGAAACAACCTGAAATTCAGAGGTAGTCCTGAAACAATTACTCCTCCTGAACTCCCACAATACCTACTCCAATTGCTAAAAACCCTCCTTCCTATGGAAAACGCCCGAGATCTGGTCATTGACAGAGCTCATCGTATAGCTAAACCCAATTCCCTTCCGGATACGATTCCAAGAAATGTATTGGCCAGAATTCACTTTTTCTATATTAAAGACAGAGCCATGGCTGCAGCCTGTAAAGCAGGCAAATTCCCTGACCCATTCGCCCACATCAACATCTACGCTGACCTCTCGGCTACCACTCTAGCCCATCTCAGACAGTTCTCACCCATTACAGCAGATCTAAGAGAGAAAAAGATCTTGTCCAACTGGTTCTTCCCTGCCACCTTACATGTCACGCATCAGGGGCAAAAATATATACTATATTTACCAGCAGATGCACGGAAACTGCCCCAACGGGGCATCTCTATACCACCTGCTAAGGATGGGGAACGCTCCCATATCCCTCGCTCACAAGCTCAAACCCGGATCACTCCTTCTGGCCCAGACTAACATAGTTGCCCCACATCTGGACCACACACTACACCTATCAAGGGCATGACAATGCTTAGACTCAGAGACTCACCTCCCCTTGGTTTGGAACTCTTTACCTCGCAGCCCTAGGCATCAGTTGTTATCAGTTTGGTTATTGACCCCAGGGCTTGATATCCCTCTTTATTGATTGTTTGTATTTCATAACCTGTTGCGTACTATTTAGTAGACTTAGTACACTATTTGTAATACATAGAGCTACCTTTTAAGCACTTATAGCTGTATTAGCACTAATATATATCTGTTTAAGCTGTGGTTCATCTCTCCAACTGTGTGCACTTCTCCAAAGCACCACACAACTAGGGATGAGCTTCGAGTTCGAGTCGAACTCATGTTCGACTCGAACATTGGCTGTTCGCAAGTTCGCCGAACAGCGAACAATTTGGGGTGTTCGCGGCAAATTCGAATGCCGCGGAACACCCTTTAAAAGTCTATGGGAGAAATCAAAAGTGCTAATTTTAAAGGTTAATATGCAAGTTATTGTCATAAAAAGTGTTTGGGGACCTGGGTCCTGCCCCAGGGGACATGGATCAATGCAAAAAAAAGTTTTAAAAACGGCCGTTTTTTCAGGAGCAGTGATTTTAATAATGCTTAAAGTCAATCAATAAAAGTGTAATATCCCTTTAAATTTCGTACCTGGGAGGTGTCTATAGTATGCCTGTAAAGGGGCGCATGTTTCCTGTGTTTAGAACAGTCTGACAGCAAAATGACATTTTGAAGGAAAAAAACTCATTTAAAACTACCCGCGGCTATTGCATTGCCGACAATACACTTAGAAGTTCATTGATAAAAACGGCATGGGAATTCCCCAAAGGGGAACCCCGAACCAAAATTAAAAAAAAAAAATGACGTGGGAGTCCCCCTAAATTCTATACCAGGCCCTTCAGGTCTGATATGGATATTAAGGGGAACCCCGGCCAAAATTAAAAAAAAAAAATGACGTGGGGTTCCCCCTAAATTCCATACCAGACCCTTCAGGTCTGGTATGGATTTTAAGGGGAACCCCGCGCCAAAAAAAAAAAAAAAAACTGCGTGGGATCCCCCCAAAAATCCATACCAGACCCTTATCCGAGCACGCAACCTGGCAGGCCGCAGGAAAAGAGGGGGGGACGAGAGTGCGGCCCCCCCTCCCTCCTGAACCGTACCAGGCCACATGCCCTCAACATTGGGAGGGTGCTTTGGGGTAGCCCCCCAAAACACCTTGTCCCCATGTTGATGAGGACAAGGGCCTCATCCCCACAACCCTGGCCGGTGGTTGTGGGGGTCTGCGGGCGGGGGGCTTATCGGAATCTGGAAGCCCCCTTTAACAAGGTGACCCCCAGATCCCGCCCCCCCCCCCTGTGTGAAATGGTAAGAGTACCCCTACCATTTCACGAAAAAAGTGTCAAAAATATTAAAAATGACAAGAGACAGTTTTTGACAATTCCTTTATTTAAATGCTTCTTCTTTCTTCTATCTTCCTTCATCTTCTGGTTCTTCTGGTTCTTCTGGCTCTTCTGGTTCTTCCTCCGGCGTTCTCGTCCAGCATCTCCTCCGCGGCGTCTTCTATCTTCTTCTCCTCGGGCCGCTCCGCACCCATGGCATGGGGGGGAGGCTCCCGCTCTTCTCTTCTTCTTTTCTTCTCTTCTTCTCTTCTTCATTTTCTTCTCCGGGCCGCTCCGCAATCCATGCTGGCATGGAGGGAGGCTCCCGCTGTGTGACGGCGCTCCTCGTCTGTCAGTTCTTAAATAACGGGGGGCGGGGCCACTCGGTGACCCCGCCCCCCTCTGACGCACGGGACATGACGGGACTTCCCTGTGGCATTCCCCGTGACGTCACAGGGAAGTCCCGTCAAGTCACCGTGCGTCAGAGTGGGGCGGGGTCACCGGGTGGCCCCGCCCCCCCGTTATTTAAGAACTGTCAGACGAGGAGCGCCGTCACACAGCGGGAGCCTCCCTCCATGCCAGCATGGATTGCGGAGCGGCCCGGAGAAGAAAATGAAGAAGAGAAGAAGAGAAGAAAAGAAGAAGAGAAGAGCGGGAGCCTCCCCCCCATGCCATGGGTGCGGAGCGGCCCGAGGAGAAGAAGATAGAAGACGCCGCGGAGGAGATGCTGGACGAGAACGCCGGAGGAAGAACCAGAAGAGCCAGAAGAACCAGAAGATGAAGGAAGATAGAAGAAAGAAGAAGCATTTAAATAAAGGAATTGTCAAAAACTGTCTCTTGTCATTTTTAACATTTTTGACACTTTTTTTGTGAAATGGTAGGGGTACTTATGTACCCCCTTACCATTTCACACAGGGGGGGGGGGCCGGGATCTGGGGGTCACCTTGTTAAAGGGGGCTTCCAGATTCCGATAAGCCCCCCGCCCGCAGACCCCCACAACCACCGGCCAGGGTTGTGGGGATGAGGCCCTTGTCCTCATCAACATGGGGACAAGGTGTTTTGGGGGGCTACCCCAAAGCACCCTCCCAATGTTGAGGGCATGTGGCCTGGTACGGTTCAGGAGGGAGGGGGGCCGCACTCTCGTCCCCCCCTCTTTTCCTGCGGCCTGCCAGGTTGCGTGCTCGGATAAGGGTCTGGTATGGATTTTTGGGGGGACCCCACGCCGTTTTTTTTTTTTTTTTTGGCGCGGGGTTCCCCTTAAAATCCATACCAGACCTGAAGGGTCTGGTATGGAATTTAGGGGGAACCCCACGTCATTTTTTTTTTTTAATTTTGGCCGGGGTTCCCCTTAATATCCATATCAGACCTGAAGGGCCTGGTATGGAATTTAGGGGGACTCTCACGTCATTTTTTTTTTTAAATTTTGGTACGGGGTTCCCCTTTGGGGAATTCCCATGCCGTTTTTATCAATGAACTTCTATGTGTATTGTCGGCAATGCAATAGCCGCGGGTAGTTTTAAATGAGTTTTTTCCTTCAAAATGTCATTTTGCTGTCAGACTGTTCTAAACACGGGAAACATGCGCCCCTTTACAGGCATACTATAGACACCCCCCAGGTATGAAATTTAAAGGGATATTACACTTTTATTGTTTGACTTTAAGCATTATTAAAATCACTGCTCCTGAAAAAACGGCCGTTTTTAAAACTTTTTTTTGCATTGATCCATGTCCCCTGGGGCAGGACCCAGGTCCCCAAACACTTTTTATGACAATAACTTGCATATAAGCCTTTAAAATTAGCACTTTTGTTTATTCATGTTCGTGTCCCATAGACTTTAACGGTGTTCGCGTGTTCGAACGAACTTTTTTCCTGTTCGCATGTTCTGGTGCGAACCGAACAGGGGGGTGTTCGGCTCATCCCTACACACAACACAAGAGTGGGACACTCCCAGCTCTTCGCCTCATACCTCCCACTCTAGTGCCCCACCGCTCAGGTGATGTCTCTAAAAATTGTTTCCCTAAATGTCAAGGGCCTGAACAGCATCTACAATTGATCCCTGCTCTGGAAATGCGACATACTGTGCGCGCAAGAGACGCATTTAACTCAATCCAACACATCACAAGCCTCCCACCATAAATTACCACACTGCTTCTTTGCCAATTTGGAAAAGAAAACGAAAGGTGTAATGATAGCTATTAGGGACACAATCACCTTCTCACAGAAATTCGTAGAATGTGACCCCAATGGTAGATATGTAATCCTGGGAGCAGAGCTCAACCATCAACCATTCACCCTAGTGTCGGTATATTCGCCAAACACAAACCAGAATTTTTTTTTTACATCAGTTACTAAAGCATGTCCATTCGATCTAAGTAGGCCAACTTATAATCTGTGGAGACTTCAATGCTGTCTCAGACACCTCACAGCAGCAACCTTGGCAGGCTTTCCCAAGGAAGCACTCAAAGCATTAATAGTATCATTGCCCAATAGGGATGAGCCGAACACCCCCCGGTTCGGTTCGCACCAGAACCTGCGAACGGACCGAAAGTTCGCACGAACGTTAGAACCCCATTGACGTCTATGGGACTCGAACGTTCGAAATCAAAAGTGCTCATTTTAAAGGCTAATTTGCATGGTATTGTCCTAAAAAGGGTTTGGGGACCCGGGTCCTACCCCAGGGGACATGTATCAATGCAAAAAAAACTATTAAAAATGGCCGTTTTTTCGGGAGCAGTGTTTTTAATGATGCTTAAAGTAAAAAAAAAAAAAAGTTAAATATTCCTTTAATTATCGTACCCGGGAGGTGTCTATAGTATGCCTGTAAAGTGACGCGTGTTTCCCGTGTTTAGAACAGTCCCTGCACCAAATGTCATTTTTAAAGGAAAAAATCTCATTTAAAACTGCTTGCGGGTTTAATGTAATGTCGGGTCCTGGCAATATGGATAAAAATCAGTGAGACAAACGGCATGGGTACCCCCCAGTCCATTACCAGGCCCTTTGGGTCTTGTATGGATATTAAGGGGAACCCCGCACCCAAATTAACCACTTAACAACCGGCCCATAGCCGAATGACGGCTACAGGGCAGTTGCTTAACTCTGGGAGGACGTCATATGACGTCCTCTCAGAATTCCCCTCTCGCGCGCCCCCTGGGGCGCGCACCCGAACACATCCGTGAGGACCCGGCGCATCACGGATCCCGGTAAATGGCCGCTGATCGCGGCCATTTACCATGTGATCGCGCCGTCAAATGACGGCGCGATCACATGTAAACAGACCGGCGGCATCTAATGACGCCGGTTCCTCTCCTCCCCTCCTGTGTACCAATCGGTACACTGTGGAGGAGAGGGAGATGGATGGCTGCAGCGCTGTGGGCTGTATGTGTAGTGCCCACAGTGCTGCACAGAGACATCCAGCCATCCATCCATCCATGCTCAGCCATCCCCACTACTCTGCAATGCTGTGCAATACTCTGCTATGCCCCACCTTACTCTGCAATACCCCAATATTACTCTGCAATACCCCCACATTACTCTGCAATACCTCCACATTGCTCTGCAATACCCCCACATTGCTCTGCATTACCCCACAATACTCTGCAATACCCCACAATACTCTGCAATACCCCACAGTACTCTGCAATACCCCGCAATACTCTGTAATACTCTGCAATACCCCGCAATACTCTGCAATACCCCGCAGTACTCTGCAATACCCCGCAATACTCTGCAATACTCTGCAATACCCCGCAATACTCTGCAATACCCCGCAGTACACTGCAATACCCCGCAATACTCTGCAATACCCCGCAATACTCCGCAATACCCCGAAATACTCCACAATACCCCGCAATACCCCATAATACTCTGCAATACCCTGCAGTACTCTGCAATACCCCGTCGTACTCTGCAATACCCTGCCATACTCTGCAATACCCTGCCATACTCTGCAATACCCCGCCATACTCTGCAATACCCCGCCATACCCAGCCATACCCTGCCATGCTGAGCCATGCTCGGCTGTACTCGGCCTTTGGATGTGGCCAGGCTGTGGAAGTCTCACACATGTGGTATCGCCGTACTCAGGAGGAGTAGGAGAATCTATTTTGGGGTGTCATTTTTGCTATGTACATGCTATGTGTTAGAAATATTGTATAAATGGACAACTTTGTGTTAAAAAAAAAAATGCGTTTTAACCACTTCCCGCCCGCCGGCTGTCATACAACGTCCTTGACTTTGTGCGGGGATATCTGAATAAAGCCTGCAGCTACAGGCATCATTCAGATATCAGCTTTTTCAGCCGGCGATTCCCTACACCATAAGAATGATCATAGCGGCTGTTCCACTGCTTGATCGTTCTTACGGGAGGCGAGAGGGGATGTCCCCCCTCCCGCCGCACTCCGCTGCTTCTACCGACTCACCGCTACGATCGAAGCCAGGATCGTTTTTTTTTTTTTTTATTTCAGGCTTCCCAGCCTAGAGGTGAGATGTGGGGTCTTATTGACCCCATATCTCACTGTAAAGAGGACCTGTCATGCCATATTCCAATTACAAGGGATGTTTACATTCCTTGTAATAGGAATAAAAGTGGTCAAATTTTTTTTTTTTTTGTAAAAAAGCATCAAAAAAAAATAAATAAAGTAAAATGAACAATAAAAAAAAAAAAATTTTAAAAGCACCCCTGTCCCTGTGTGCTTGCATGCAGAAGCGAACGCACATGTAAGTCCCGCCCACATATGAAAACGGTGTTCAAACCACACATGTGAGGTATCACTGCGATCGGTAGAGCGAGAGCAAAAATTATGGCCCTAGACCTCCTCTGTAACTCAAAACATGTAACCAGTAAAAAATTTTGGGGATTTTTGAGTAGCAAAGTTTGGCGCCATTCCACAAGCGCGTGCAATTTTGAAAGGTGACATGTTGGGTATTTATTTACTCGGTGTAACTTCATCTTTCACATTATGCAAAAACATTGGGCTAAATTTACTGTTTTGGTTTTTGTAAAGCACAAAACAGTTTTTTTTCCAAAAAAAGGCGTTAAAAAAATTGCTGCGCAAATACCGTGCGAGATAAAAAGTTGCAACGACCGCCATTGTATTTTCTAGGGTCTTTGCTAAAAAAACATATATAATGTTTTGGGGTTCTATGTAATTTTCTAGCTAATAAATGATGATTTTTACATGTAAGAGAGAAATGTCAGAATTGGCCTGGGCACTCCAGAATGCCTGAAGGTGCTCCGTGCATGTTGGGCCTCTGTATGTGGCCACGCTGTGTAAAAGTCTCACACATGTGGTATCGTCGTACTCGGGAGTAATAGCAGAATGTGTTTTGGGGTGTAATTTGTGGTATGCATATGTGGTGTGTAAGAAATAACCTGCTAATATGACAATTTTGTGAAAAAAAAAAAAAGTAAAAAAAAAACTTGATTTTGCAAAGAATTGTGGGAAAAAATGACAACTTAAAAAAAACTCACCATGCATCTTTCTAAATACCTTGGAATGTCTTCTTTCCAAAAAGGGGTCATTTGGGGGGTATTTGTACTTTTCTGGCATGTTAGGGTCTCAAGAAATTAGATAGGCCGTCAGTACTTCAGGTGTGATCAATTTTCAGATATTTGCACCATAGCTTGTGGACGCTATAACTTTCACAAAGACCAAATAATATCCACCGATTTGGGTTATTTTTACCAAAGATATGTAGCGGTATAAATTTTGGCCAAAATATATGAAGAAAAATTACTAATTTGCAAAATTTTATTACAGAAATGAAGAAAAATTTATTTTTTTACAGAATTTTCGGTCTTTTTTCTTTTATAGCGCAAAAAATAAAGAACCCAGTGGTGATTAAATACCACCAAAATAAAGCTCTATTTGTGTGAAAAAAAGGACAAAAAATTCATATAGATACAGTGTTGCATGACTGAGTAATTGTCATTCAAAATGTGAGAGCACCAAAAGCTGAAAATTGGTCTGGTTAGGAAGGGGGTTTAAGTGCCCAGTTGTCAAGTGGTTAAAATAAGGAAAGGTGTGGGGCCACCAGGCCCTATATACTCTGAACAGCAGTATACAGGCGGTGCAAACAAGACAGGGACTGTAGGTTTGTTGTTAAGTAGAATCTCTTTGTAATTTTGAATGGGTACATTTTTAACGTGTTTAGCTCCAGCCAAAAAATCTTTTTTAAGCTTTTTGGAAAACATAGGGAAGGCTTATCACCCCTGTGACATTTGTTTTGCTGTCTTTCCTCCTCTTCAGAAGATTTCACCTCATTTTTTGTCCCAATGAAAAATGTTTTTTGAAAATTTGGGTTTTTTTGTGGAACAAGGATTGGAAAGCATCAGTGGAAAGGAGAAATGTTTTTCCCATATTAACAGGAGAGAATTTCCCTTCCTAGGGGTAGATTTCATCTCACTTCCTGTTGTCTCCTTCCGTTTGCAAGTAGGAGTCGTTTGTAAGTTAGATGTTTGAAAGTAGGGTCCTGCCCTATATACTCAACAGAAATTTGGGCCTTAGGTGTTGCTGTGGCCACAACACTGTAAGCCCTCACAGGGCCCTGCTGTGAAATATTAGATCAAGAATTGTAATTACATGCCCCTGTTGAACAGGAGCTGAAAAATTAGGCCTTAGGCACTGGTGCTGGTGCCACAACACTGCAACCCCTCACAGACACTCTAGTTGGAACACAGGAATGAGCCCTGCTGCAAAGTATTGCATCAAAAATTGTAATTACACGCCCCTGTTAAACAAGGGCTGAAAAATTGGGCCTTAGGCACTGGTGCTGGTGCCACAACACTGCAACCCCTCACAGACACTCTAGTTGGAACGCAGGAACAAGCCCTGCTGCAAAGTATTGCATCAAAAATTGTAATTACACGCCCCTGTTAGACAGGGGCAGAAAAAGTGGGCCTTAGGCACTGGTGCTGGTGCCACAACACTGCAACCCCTCACAGACACTCTAGTTGGAACTCAGGAACAAGCCCTGCTGCAAAGTATTGCATCAAAAATTGTAATTACACGCCCCTGTTAGACAGGGGCAGAAAAATTGGGCCTTAGGCACTGGTGCTGGTGCCACAACACTGCAACCCCTCACAGACACTCTAGTTGGAATGCAGGAACGAGCCCTGCTGCAAAGTATTACATCAAAAATTGTAATTACACGCCCCTGTTAAACAGGGGCTGAAAAATTGTGCCTTAGGCACTGGTGGTGGCGCCCAGAACCAAAAATGTTCTTACAAGCTATCAGCGTGATGATTGAGGAGGAAGAGGATAATTACTCAGGGATAGTCACTAAGCATCAGCATAGGCAGTCTTTGAAGGGATCTGAGATTTCAAAAAAAATTATTCGGTTACATCAGCATCAGGTGCTTGGTAGCTGATGGTGATCCAAGACTGATTCATTTTTATGAAGGTCAGTCGATCGACCGAGTCGGTGGACAGACGCACCCTGTGATCGGTTACCACGGCTCCAGCAGCACTGAATGTGCGTTCCGAAAGAACGCTGGATGCAGGACAGGCCAGTAGCTCAATTGCATACTGTGCAAGCTCTGGCCAGTGATCCATCCTCAAGACCCAGTAACCCAGAGGATTTTCGGGGGGAAAGGTGTCCACGTCTGATCTTGCCCCTAGGTATTCCTGCACTATGTAAAACAGATGCTGGCGATGGTTGCTGGAACCGATCATATCTTGGGGCTGCGGACCAAAAAATTGTCTGAACGCATCGGTCAGACAGCCACCTTCTCCACCGCTCCTTCTTTGACTGACCGAAGCCTCAGCAACACGTTGTCCAGAAACAGGAGTTTGTAACCTCCCAGTCTCTGGGAACGCGTTGCACAGACCTTTCTGCAAGACCTCCTGAAGATGTTTCATCCTCTGCTCCCTCTGCGATGGCAAGATAAGGTCCGTAACCTTACCCTTGTAACGTGGATCAAGGAGGGTTGCCAGCCAGTATTGGTCCTTCTCCTTGATACCACGAATACGAGGATCCTTACGCAGGCTTTGCAGGATCAGGGAGGCCATGCAGCGTAGGTTTGCTGAGGCATTCGGTCCGGAGTCCTCTGGGTCACTAAGGACGACATGGTCCGCAGCCTCCTCCTCCCAGCCACGTACAAGTCCATGTGTTTCTTGGGACTGATCCCTTAAAGACTGCTGCTGATGCTGAGTGCCAGGCTCCACCTCCATACTGACACAATCTTCCTCCTCCTCCTCCTCCTCCTCCTCGTCCTCTTCCTGTGTGATCGACGGGCACGCAGGAACACTGTCTGGATAAAGGGGGCCTTGAGAGCTAAGGAAGTCCTCCTCTTCCTGCCTCTGTTCTGCCTCAAGTGCCCTGTCCATTATTCCACGCAGCGTGTGCTCCAACAGGTGGACAAGGGGGACAGTGTCACTGATGCATGCACTGTCACTGCTCACCATCCTCGTGGCCTCCTCAAATGGTGACAGGACAGTGCATGCATCCCTGATCATGGCCCACTGGCGTGGGGAAAAAAAAACAAGCTCCCCTGACCCTGTCCTGGTGCCATAGTCGCACAGGTACTCATTGATGGCCCTCTGCTGCGTGTGCAGCCGCTGCAGCATGGCCAACGTTGAGTTCCACCTGGCGGGCATGTCACAGATTAGGCGGTTCTTGGGCAGGTTAAACTCCTTTTGGAGGTCCGTCAGCCGAGCACTGGCATTATATGACTGGCGGAAATGCACACAGACTTTCCTGGCCTGCCTCAGGACATCCTGTAAGCCCAGGTACCTGCCCAAGAACCGCTGCACCACCAAGTTAAGGACATGAGCCAAACAGGGCACATGGGTCATTTGTCCCTGTCGGAGGGCGGAGAGGAGGTTGGTGCCATTGTCGCAAACCACCATTCCTGCCTTAAGTTGGCGTGGCGTCAACCACCTCTGAACCTGCCCCTGCAGAGCTGACAGAACCTCTGCCCCAGTGTGGCTCCTGTCCCCCAAGCACACCAGCTCAAGCACCGCATGGCATCTTTTGGCCTGCGTACTTGCGTAGCCCCTTGAATGACTACGGAGCACCGCTGGTTCCGAGGAAGAGGCCATGGAGGAAGAAGAAGAGGAGGGGGTGGAGGAGAGAGGTGTGTCACAATCATTAGCATTTTGGAGGCGTGGTGGCGGAACAACCTCCAACACTACTGCACCTTGTCCTGCATCCTTCCCAGCTGCCAGCAGAGTCACCCAATGCGCCGTGAAACTTAGGTAACGTCCCTGTCCATGCCTGCTGGACCATGAGTCAGCGGTAATATGCACCTTACCGCTGACCGCCCTGTCCAGCGAGGCATGGACATTGCCTTCCACATGCCGGTAGAGAGCCGGAATCGCCTTCCGTGAGAAAAAGTGGCGTTTGGGTACCTGCCACTGAGGAACCGCACATTCCACAAACTCACGGAAGGGGGCAGAGTCTACCAACTGAAAAGGCAGCAGTTGAAGTGCTAGCAATTTTGCCAAGCTAGCATTCAACCGCTGGGCATGTGGATGGCTGGGAGCAAACTTCTTTCAGCGGTGCAGCAGCTGGGGCAGGGAAATTTGCCTGGTACAATCTGACGTCGGTGTACCAAAAGCAGATTGCCCACAAGTACTTGGCTGTGACACACCTAATTCTACACCTTCATTCCTCTCAGTGCAGGTCTCAGAGGACTGAAGGTCTAGTGGGGTTGGAAATCTCAGCTGATGAGGAGCAAGGAGAGGTCCTCTTTGTTCTTTGGTGTGGGTCTTTTAGATACGCTTGCCAACGAACTGCATGGCAGGTCAACATATGTCTGGTCAAGCATGTGGTACCCAAACGGGAGATGTTTTGGCCACATGAGATACGCTTGAGACATATGTTGCAAATAGCAGCGGTGCGATCTGATGCACTCGTCTCAAAAAAGGCCCACACCAAATAACTTTTTGAATAATGCGCAGAGACTGCAGCGCCCTGCACATGTGGAGCTTTGGGGTGTGATGCAGTCAATGTGCTGCCCTTAGGGTGGCCCCTGGAGGGCATCCTGCCTCATTGGTGATGTGCCGCCTCCTCCTCCTCCTCCCCCTCCTCTCTCCTATCAGGCACCCACGTTGAGTCAGTGACCTCATCATCCCCTCCCTCCTCATCACTGGAGCAAACCTGGCAGTATGCTGCAGCAGGGGGAGCATGACTGCCAGATTGCTGTCCTTCTTGGGCACCCCCTCTGTCCGTGCTCATGTTACTGCCTTCATCGAGCTCAGTATCATCATCAGAGCCTTCCAAATGCTGGGCATCCTCCTGGAGCATGTACCCAACACTGTGGTCAAACAGTTCGAGGGACTCCTCAGGAGGACATGGTGGGGCTAGGGAAGGAGTCACTGATGACATTGAGCCGAGGGAAGAGGCCGCTGCTTTGCCAGACAAAGTACCCTGGGCATGGGTGAGAGAGGATGAGCAGGATGAGGACGGCTTGGTCATCCACTCGACCAAGTCTTCCGCATGTTGCGGCTCAACACGGCCAGCTGCCGAAAAAAAGGCCAAGCGTGTCCCATGGCCACGTGCTGATGAGGATGTACCGTCTCCACGACCAGCACTAGACACAGAGCCTGCTTGCCCTCTCTTATTGGCTTGTGACTGTCTGCCTCTCCTTCTTGGCCTTCCAGACATACTAATGGCCTGTAGCTGCACTAAGCTGGGATATATATATATGTACTGATACTGAAGCTAGCAAAAATCAACTGCCTGCCTGTAGTATGAGAACACCACCAACCTTCTACAGGTAGCTTTAGTTGAACACTGTGAGGTGGACGCACCCCACTAACTTGTAGGTTTAGCTGAACACTGTGAGCAGGACGCACTGCACTAACTGTAAATAGTCTAGCTGCCTGACTGTGGTACTAATAGGATCAAAAGAACACCAGCAATTTTCTTCAGGTAGCTGTATTTACTGTAACAAGACAAGCCTGCCTGTCAGTAAGAAGATAACAGAAACGGATCTAGCTGAACACTGTGAGCAGGACGCACCCCACTAGCTTGTAGGTTTAGCTGAACACTGTGAGGTGGACGCACCCCACTAACTTGTAGGTTTAGCTGAACAATGTGAGCAGGACACACCCCACTAACTTGTAGGTTTAGCAGAACACTGTGAGCAGGACGCACTGCACTAACTGTAAATAGTCTAGCTGCCTGACTGTGGTACTAATAGGATCAAAAGAACACCAGTAATTTTCTTCAGGTAGCTGTAAATACTGTAACAAGACAAGCCTGCCTGTCAGTAAGAAGATAACAGGAACGGATCTAGCTGAACACTGTGAGCAGGACGCACTGCACTAAATGTAAATAGTCTAGCTGCCTGACTGTGGTACTAATAGGATCAAAAGAACACCAGTAATTTTCTTCAAAATACTGTAACAAGACAAGCCTGCCTGTCAGTAAGAAGATAACAGGAACGGATCTAGCTGAACACTGTGAGCAGGATGCACTGCACTAAATGTAAATAGTCTAGCTGCCTGACTGTGGTACTAATAGGATCAAAAGAACACCAGTAATTTTCTTCAGGTAGCTTTATATACTGTAACAAGACAAGCCTGCCTGTCAGTAGGAAGATAACAGGAACGGATCTAGCTGAACACTGTGAGCAGGACGTACTGCACTAAATGTAAATAGTCTAGCTGCCTGACTGTGGTACTAATAGGATCAAAAGAACACCAGTAATTTTCTTCAGGTAGCTGTAAATACTGTAACAAGACAAGCCTGCCTGTCAGTAAGAAGATAACAGGAACGGATCTAGCTGAACACTGTGAGCAGGACGCACCCCACTAGCTTGTAGGTTTAGCTGAACACTGTGAGCAGGATGCACTGCACTAAATGTAAATAGTCTAGAAGATAACAGGAACGGATCTAGCTAAACTGAATACAGTGTATATATATATATGCAACACCTGGGATGCATATATATACACAATACACTTTAAGTGCAGCTAACTGACTGACTGTCCTGCCTAATCTAGCTAACTCAAATGAAATGACACTGTCTCTCTCTCTCTCTCTCTCTATCTCTCAGCACACCGGAACACACTGCACAGGGCCGCCGTGTAGGCGGCCTTATATAGTGTGGGGCATGCACTAAATCCCCTGAGCCATAATTGGCCAAAGCCTCCTTGGCTTTGGCAAATTACGGCTCTCTGATCAGGTGGCGCTGCGATTGGCCAAGCATGCGGGTCATAGTGCATGCTTGGCCAATCATCAGCAAGCAATGCACTGCGATGCCGCAGTGAATTATGGGCCGTGACGCGCCACACGAATTTGGCGCGAACGGCCCATATCGTTCGCAATTCGGCGAACGACAGAACAGCCGATGTTCGCGTCGAACATGGGTTCGACTCCAACACGAAGCTCATCCCTATTGCCCAAACAAGGAAAACCCCCAAACCAACCAGCTGATTATCGTCCCATCTCCCTCCTCAGTACTGATATTAAGATTTACGCTAATGTCATCGCCTCTAGATTAGAAAACATCATACCCAAATTAATTCAAGCTGATCAAGTAGGATTTGTGAAAGGTCGTCAAACCTCTGACGGCACCATATGCATCCTGAACATTCTTCAGTGGGCCGAGTCACATCGCACGCCTTCTCTGCTCCTATCTTTGAATGCAGAGAAGGCGTTCAATCGGGTTCACTGGACTTACCTGAGGGAAGTACTTCACGTCTTTGGCCCTTACAGGATTTGTGGATTCAGCTATAAGGGCTCTTTATTCTAATCCTTGCGCAAAAGTATACACCTCTAACAACCTCTCACGCTCAGTTAACATCACAAATGGCACCAGGCAAGGTTGCCCATTATCGCCCATAATATTCACCTTGGTTATAGAACCCCTTGCACAAGCTATCAGGAATCATCCCAAAATCACAGGTATCAACATTGGCAATGACGTGATCATCTCCCTCTCAAACCCTGAAACCTCCTTACCAGTAGTCTGATATAATTCAAAAATTCGGGTCATTATCTCTCTACAAAGTCAATATTGCTAAATCACAGGTGCTCCCCATCTCACTATCCGAAAAAGTACAAGGCTCCCAAGTCAGGTATTATACCTGGGAATATAACTGACCTCACCAAGTTCTTTAATGGTCCATACAAACTATGATTCGTTACTAAGGAATATAAGAAATAAAACAGAGGAACTTTCCAAACTTCATATTTCATGGGCGGGCAGTGCAGCAGTCACCAAAATGTCCATACTTCCAATGATTTTATACTACTTCCATAATCTACCGATCCCCCTGACTAACTCATACTTGCAGAACTTACAAGCCTCCATTAACAACTTCATATGGGGGAACAAAAAGTGCTCACTTCAGCAACGTTTTGTACAGACCTAAATGCACTACAGTCATGGGAGTCCCCAATTTGAAGTTCTACTATCATTACTATCATGCCATGATTATGGACCAAGCCGCCGTATGGTGGTCACCCTCGGAAGATAAACAATGGGCCTCTATGGAACAATCCATAATGGGTCACCAACTCAAAGGCCTTATATTTGCGCTCCTTCTAGGTCTCCCTCCAGTACCTCTCCACTACTTCACGTTACAAGCTGCTATGGCCTCATTGCGCTAGTCTCAAAGCCGTCTACACAATAAAATCCCTATGGACTCGCACACATACCTTTAAGTACCTTGGAATACTTCACTGATGACCTAATACTTGACAGCTGGTCAGAGTCAGGAGTTATTACTATTGGACATCTATTTGACAAGACCAACCTCTTAACCTTTGAAGATCTGTGGACACATTTCTGTCTACCGCAAAGCGACTTTTACAAATATCTTTGTATAAGGAACATTTTAGGACACATCCTCAAACCGGAGGTAATGGTTCCACAAGAAGCTCTTGCTTTCTGCGCATCTCCATCAACCAACAAGGAAGGCATCTCATACTTCTACCGACTTTTTACTCTCCCCACCACAGGAAAAAGCTCTGTACATGAAGAAGTGGGAAAACTACCTCTCTTGCACTTTCAATCAATTGCAATGGAACGTAGCAACTAACAACCTACTCAAAATCTCCCATTGCACAACACATTGGGAATCACACCTAAAGCTTACACATCGCTGGTACTACACCCCAATTCAGCTTTCCAAATTCTCTAACAGTAACTCCTCACGATGCTGGAGGAATTGTGAAGAATCAGGATCCCTAATACGCATCTGGTGGCATTGCCCCAAGATTCTTCCTTTCTGGGGGAAGATATTCCACTTTATCTCTTCCATTACTGGCATTAGCTGCCCTCCAGACCCAGCCATGGCTCTCCTGTTACTGAACTGTGACCGTTGGCCTAAGATGCATCTTCCCTTAGTGCTCCATTGCCTGATGGCCGCTAAGAGATCAATAGCTTCATACTGGAAACAGGATCCTCCAGAGTTCTCCTCTTTCTTAATAAATCTCAATACTCAGACCCAATTTGAACTCATGTTCTCCATGAAAAAGGGTAACAGTCAACTCTTCTGCACACAGTGGTCAGTATGGCTCCAACATCCATTATGTACTGTGCACATGTAACGGTGACATGACACCCCCTCTGGTTTCCCTGGGACGCCACCCTTCTAGCCTTACCATCTTCCTTAATGTCTCCTACTATACCTCTCTTCCCCCTTTTAAGAGATGTGCCCAGCCAATGTTCTCTTGTTAATATCACTTGATATTTTCCATGCCTTGACAATGTTAAACGACTTAGTTTTATAATTCTATTGTGATACATTAATCTTCAGTTATATCATTGATTGTGATTCACTTTATAAGCTCTTTTTCAAAAAATAATAAACAATATTGAAATAAAAAAAAAACAAGCAAAAATAAAATCCATTGTAACTAAATACTGGCATATGCTGACCATAGATCCGATATTTGGACAACTTGTCCCTGAATATCCCTCATTTACATTCAAGAAAGCTCAATCTATTAAGGATCAACTTGTCTCGAGTGAATTCAAGGGAGAATTTTGCAATGACCCATGCAAACTCAAGGGTACATTTATCTGCGGTGCCTGCAACTACTGCAGGTACATGCTCACGCAGAAGGACTTTATTCTCCCAAATGGAAAAATCTTTCAACCTAAACATTTTGCTAACTGCAAAACGATTGGTGTTATCTACTTGTTGTACTGTGAATGTGGCTGTTTTTATGTTGGCAAAACCAACTTACAATTTTGGAGGCGTGCATACAGACACATCAGGAGTATGCAGGTTTCCAATCCAGATTTGCCACTTGGACACCATACAAAACTAATGCATGGAAGTAAATTTCCAAAAATCAAATTCTTGATCTTGGATTGCATCCACCCTAGTCCCGGGGGGGCTGGAACAAAGTCCTTCTCCAGATGGAACTACGGTGGATGCACACTTTAAATGCTACATGTCCACCAGGTCTCAATGAAGCAATATGCTTCAAACCCTTTTTAGAGGGTTTTTCATCTGGAGGCATGGAAAAGTAGTGACTTGGCCTTTCACTACTATATAATTTTTCCCGTGTATATTTTTTATCTCTGTTCTTTCAACATGCTCATGTGTTTGCCATTCTTGGTATATGTAACGAGCCCCTGCTCGCTCGGTTCCACTCTCCCGACACTCCTCTGCTGCTATAGAATCAGATTGCAGATCGCAACGTCTGATGGTTCAGTCATCTGATGCTCAGGGACTAGAACTACAGCTATGTGCCGTTCTAATCCAGTTGTGTAGCTCAGAACAAACACCAGGCAGTCTCTATGTAAGTTTAACCAGGAATCTCTTATTGAAAGGAATACAGGCTCTTTTATACAGTGCATATTAGAAAGTGGTTGGGACTTTATATCCCGTGGGACTTTAAATGAAACCATGACCTGATGTGGTCATGCGTTTCCATCCCTGTACTAGTCTAAGAGAAAAGGGTGGGACTTTAAATGAATTGCGTGAATGCTCAGAAACAAAATCGATGAACAACTAGGAAAATTTTATTCAATTCATAAAAATATAACATGCATAAAATATATCAATCATAAATGGAAAGAAATATTGGCAATAATAGCAGCAATTTTACATGATTATATGAATACAGAAATTCTCCATGGTACACCAATTGGATATTATTACACAACCATATATTAAAGAGTATACACCAAGGGCCTCCAAAAATTCCAAATAAAAATTAGAAATGCATGACGCTGGTAAAAAACGCGACAATGATAGCTCTACGCGTTTCGTGGCTGTTGTGCCACTCGTCAGGAGCAAGCGCGTATCTTATCTAGGATAGAAAATATAAAAAATTGGTCTGGTAAGTATATACATGAAACAAAGGTGGGGTGATAAAAAAGCCCCACACAAAGTACATGCTTACGCATTCTGGTTTGTAGGGTGGTGGCAGAGAGCCGTAGACCGCCCGACCATCGGAGACGCCACCCCCCGGGAGCTGAGATGGATGGATCGACGGGGGCAGCCCACAGGGCGCCATCCAGGGCAGGCAGGGTCCCCCGAGGCAAACCTGAAGTGAAAGGTGAAGGTTAGAGAAGAAATTGCAAAACTGACAAAAGATAGAGAGCAGTGTGAAGGTGAGAATACAAGAGTGATACTGCCCCAAAAAGAAATTGAGCCCGTGTGGGGGTTGAAAGGAAATCCAGATTGAAACACCTGAGAAAATGCTGAGGCTGGAAAAAGGAAAAGACCAAGTACCCTGAGGTGAAGATATAGAGAAAGGAGGAACGGACAAAGCATGAGAGGACATGACAGAAATACCTGGCGTGCAGTGTGGAACAGTGTAAGGGGAAGAAGGCAGTACCCCCAAACAAACGTGACGTCCAGTGAAGTGAAGGCCTCGAGAGCCAGCACCACCGAGGCTACGCCCATATAGGCGCTACCACGGGGACCGCCCACCAACGTCACGCCGCAAAGCCAAGAGAGGGGCGGGCGGCAACGTCGATCAGGTACTGAACGCCCGACGCGACAATGATAGCTCTACGCGTTTCGTGGCTGTTGTGTCACTCGTCAGGAGCAAGCGCGTATCGTATCTAGGATAGAAAATATACACGGGATATATAGTCCCAACCACTTTCTAATATTAATGTATAGGGATGGAATATGCGTGAAATAAATGCTCTGATATTTAACATTTGTTTTGCAAATCTGTGATGTTGTACATACATATTTTTCCATTTTAAGCCTCCTTTCAGTTAATTGCTCGATCTTACCATTGATTAGCCAATTTTTATTTTGGATTATATATGTTTATTTGCAATTTAATTTAGATACTAGTTATGTCTATGGTTTGTCTGTTTGGTGGTGGCTCCTTTGGCCCAATGCACCGCTGGCTGTTTTGGATTTCCCCCTTCCGGGAGCTGTGACGTGCCTGTCGGCTCCTCCCCCCTCCCCCCTCTGGGGGGGTGGATCTGCCGCCACTGCACGTCAGCGTCACGCACTCCCCATCGGATGTGCGCGTCCTCCAGGACGCTTACACGCCTGATTGGATGGTGTTCATCCCGCATGTCACGGGGATGGGGCAGTGACGTCGGCGGGTCGGGCGTTCAGTACCTGATCGACATTGCCGCTCGCCCCTCTCTTGGCTTTGCGGCGTGACGTTGGTGGGCGGTCCCCGTGGTAGCCCCTATATGGGCGTATCCTCGGCGGTGCTGGCTCTCGAGGCATTCACTTCACTGGACGTCACGTTCGTTTGGGGGTACTGCCTTCTTCTCCTTACACTGTTCCACACTGCACGCCAGGTATTTCTGTCATGTCCTCTCATGCTCTGTCCGTTCCTCCTTTCTCTATATCTTCACCTCAGGGTACTTGGTCTTTTCCTTTTTCCATCCTCAGCATTTTCTCAGGTGTTTCAATCTGGATTTCCTTTCAACCCCCACACGGGCTCAATTTCTTTTTGGGGCAGTATCACTCTTGTATTCTCCCCTTCACACTGCTCTCTATCTCTTGGCAGTTTTGCAATTTCTTCTCTAACCTTCACCTTTCACTTCAGGTTTGCCTCGGGGGACCCTGCCTGCCCTGGATGGCGCCCTGTGGGCTGCCCCCGTCGATCCATCCATCTCAGTTCCCGGGGGGTGGCGTCTCCGATGGTCGGGCGGTCTACGGCTCTCTGCCACCACCCTACAAACCAGAATGCGTAAGCATGTACTTTGTGTGGGGCTTTTTTATCACCCCACCTTTGTTTCATGTATATACTTACCAGACCAATTTTTTATATTTTCTATCCTAGATAAGATACGCGCTTGCTCCTGACGAGTGGCACAACAGCCACGAAACGCGTAGAGCTATCATTGTCGCGTTTTTTACCAGCGTCATGCATTTCTAATTTTTGTTTGGAATTTTTGGAGGCCCTTGGTGTATACTCTTTAATATATGGTTGTGTAATAATATCCAATTGGTGTACCATGGAGAATTTCTGTATTCATATAATCATGTAAAATTGCTGCTATTATTGCCAATATTTCTTTCCATTTATGATTGATATATTTTATGCATGTTATATTTTTATGAATTGAATAAAATTTTCCTAGTTGTTCATTGATTTTGTTTCTGAGCATTCACGCAATTCATTTAAAGTCCCACCCTTTTCTCTTAGACTTTTATACAGTGCATACCTCCTGCTCATATTACTCTGAACATACACCTGTGAACAGAAACCTACTTAACATGGGTTAATTAACTAATCCCTTTAGACAGCCTAGATGACTCAGACATGACCTTTAGGCCAGACTGGCCGTCTTGTAGCTCAGAAAACCCAATCAACATTACAGAACTCTTCTTCACACAATAGCAGAGTTAATTAACACAAACAACAATGGGGATCTAATGACTCTTAGATGCCATACTAGACTTATTTACAATACACATTCTAGCAGGCAACAGACAGACAGGTGGCTGGAATTGACATCAGCATCTCCTAACAGTATTTGTCCCAGCATTATGAATCAGCCACTATTTCTAATATGGCAAATCCAGGGTCCCCAGAGTATGTGTGTCCTGGGGGACCAGGACCCGAATCCACAGTAATACCACCTCAAGGATCCCCAGGCATACAGCTCACAAAGAGCACCATTCCCCTGAATGCCAGGGCCCACAATCGATCGGCAAGAGGCTAGCATTCAGTCCCCTCCAAAAGTCTCTTTCCGGCTAGGTCTGTCACAGTATATTACCTGTGAAATATTACTAAAACCTAGCTACATATATATATAAATGTTTTTGTTACACATATACTAATCCTGATTCCCCCCCCCCTATATTTTTTATGTTCCTATCATATTCTCTAGGGGGCAATGAACTGTTCTTGTGTTTGCATACATAATGGAGGTATTTATTTACAATATGTAGAATGTTCCCTATAGCCCTACACAATGTCGAGTTGCTGGCTGTGGCGGGTTCTTTTTTCTTCTCTTTTTTTTCCCCTCTTCTTGGTTCTCTTTTTGGGCGGGCATACAATCACCCAACACACAAAGCTGCCTGGGCTATCGAACCCATGGCGGACACTTGGAGGACATCGAGATTTATGCTTGTTTGTCCACCATCTTGCCACTCCAGTGGACATGTGCAGGCTGTTTGTTGAGGCTGTGTGTGTCGGTGGGCTGCGCACGCAGCTCACCGTTCCCCCGAGCTGACATCACACGCACGAGGCTGGGTTGGGATGCTGCGCACTCAGCTCAGGAGGCCTTTCGGAAGGTGGACCTGTTAAGAGAGACAGCTGGCAGCAGTCAGCTGTGCTAATGAAGCAATTAGCTACTAGATATAACGCACATGGCAGCACAGTCATGGCATCTGCTATGCAGTAGCTGGATGTCTAGACACTGTGTGCTCTCTCAATCCACTCTCTAAGGTAACAATCAAATTCAAACCTTTGAACTAATGTTTTAGCAGACATAGAAAGCTTGTCTGCATATATTGAATGCTTTGGGTATACTTTAGATTATAACTAGTCGCTATATGACTATGGATACCTACCTGAGTCAATCCTTGTCTATTGTATAGATACTGGAGGCTTATGTAATCTGTAGAAACTTCTGTCCGCATTTTGGATTCACACATTGCTCAGGTAGTAACCCTTTGGCGTTTTTTGCATTTTAATCGTGACTAATAGGTCATGTATATCCATCAGTACTTTCTACATTCATTATCATTTTCAGGCCGTCCTTCCACTCTGTTTGAACTCAGTGTTTTTGTCTGTTCTGTCCTGGAGGTTCTCTTGTGAGAGGAGGAAGGCCCAGCTTCTCGATCTGTGTTTCCAACACAGAGAAAAGTACCCTCTGGTGGGGTTACTCAATCTCCACATGGGATACAGCTCTCCTTTTTTGTTTTTAAATACAAATATGGAATGTTTTATCTGTGACACCATCACAGTACATGTAAGTGCATCTAATACAATATATATAAAAATATTGTTTGTTTACAAGAATTATGTACTTTTTAGAAAAAGAAATATGTATTGACAGTATGTCTTTTGCAATGTCATTTCAGTCATTTCACTGCGTACTGTAATATCAGTGTCCCTATATACAGATTTGTATACATTCCAAATATTTTCTGTCTTAACTATCATGTTTTTAACATGCTTTTTAAAATAAATATCTTTTCTACATTATAATTACGTTTCAATACTTTTTGTATAGATACCAATGCCTTCAAAGTCCTTTTCGGGGATACCCATTCTTTGTTTATGACATTTTGGATGTGGCATTGTATCCATGAGAAGCCAGTTACAGACTGCCTTATTTGTTCATAAGAGTAAAAGCATGGCAGGGGTATGTGCGGGGGTGATTGGCACTTATTGGGGTTTGTGAAAAATGATTTGGCAGCCACACAGTCATCAGAACACTTCAATTCAACCAATAACAGCTGGATTGTCAGATTTGCACACACTCCTGGGGGGCTGCAGCCACTGAAGTTTGTGTAAACCCCCCACTGCCATGGCGCAGTGACATCGCTAGGGGCGTGTGGGGGGGTGCAGTCCACACCCGGGTGACACCCAGGTGACACCCGCTAGAGGGGCGACACCATCCCGACTCTCCAGAGGGTGAGTAAAGCCTTGTTTTTTTAGCTGTCCTGGCCGGAACATCTCCAGCGCCGCAGCTGTGCTGCCATGGTCTGTATCCTTCTTCCTTCTCCTACTTCCCTGCTGCTGAGCCTGTCACATGTGTTACTATCTCTGCCTGTACAAAATATTTTACAGCGCACACATACAAGAATGACATTTCCTGCAGGGCTAGTTAAAAATACCTGAACATATTCAAAAAATACGGGGGTTTGGTCACACTATATGGTCATATAGTGCTAAGCCCACTTACTGCGACAAAGTACCCCTATCTCTGCCTGGGCGACACAGTCGAACACTGTTCTCTCCACTCCAGCTGCTGCCCGGGATGGGTGTACTACAGTTTACCTAGCCGCCTGCTCTGCCCCCGAGCTGGTGCTGTAATGGGCGAGAGGGTGTCAGCTTGCATTGAGGGGGTGACCGCCGCCGTCCCGAGGTGAGGTGGGGGGTTGCCATGGTCTCTACACACCACCCAGTTACACCTGAGAGCTAGTGTGGGACTGGGATGAGTGTATATGTCTAGCACCCTGTCCTGGTCTGATAACAGTGGGGACGGAAAGTATTCAGACCCCCTTAAATTTTTCACTCTGTTATATTGCAGCCATTTGCTAAAATCATTTAAGTTCATTTTTTTCCTAATTAATGTACACACAACACTCCATATTGACAGAAAAACACAGAATTGACATTTTTGCAAATTTATTAAAAAAGAAAAACTGAAATATTACATGGTCCTAAGTATTCAGACCCTTTGCTCAGTATTTAGTAGAAGCACCCTTTTGATCTAATACAGCCATGAGTCTTTTTGGGAAAGATGCAACAAGTTTTTCACACCTGGATTTGGGAATTCTCTGCCATTCCTCCTTGCAGATCCTCTCCAGTTCTGTCAGGTTGGATGGTAAACATTGGTGGACAGCCATTTGTAGGTCTCTCCAGAGATGCTCAATTGGGTTTAAGTCAGGGCTCTGGCTGGGCCATTCAAGAACAGTCATGGAGTTGTTGTGAAGCCACTCCTTCATTATTTTAGCTGTGTGCTTAGGGTCATTGTCTTGTTGGAAGGTAAACCTTCGGCCCAGTCTGAGATCCTGAGCACTCTGGAGAAGGTTTTTGTCCAGGCAGGATATCCTTGTATTTGGCCACATTCATCTTTCCCTCAATTGCAACCAGTCGTCCTGTCCCTGCAGCTGAAAAACACCCCCAGAGCATGATGCTGCCACCACCATGCTTCACTGTTGGGACTGTATTGGACAGGTGATGAGCAGTGCCTGGTTTTCTCCACACATACGGCTTAGAATTAAGGCCAAAATGTTCTATCTTGGTCTCATCAGACCAGAGAATCTTATTTCTCACCATCTTGGAGTCCTTCAAGTGTTTTTTTTAGCAAACTCCATGCGGGCTTTCATGTGTCTTGCACGGAGGAGAGGCTTCCATCGGGCCACTCTGCCATAAAGCCCTGACTGGTGGAGGGCTGCAGTAATGGTTGACTTTCTACAACTTTCTCCCATCTCCCGACTGCATCTCTGGAGCTCAGCCACAGTGATCTTTGGGTTCTTCTTTACCTCTTTCACCAAGGCTCTTCTCCCCCGATAGCTCAGTTTGGCCGGATGGCCAGCTCTAAGAAGGGTTCTGGTCGTCCAAAATGTCTTCCATTTAAGAGTTATGGAGGCCACTGTGCTCTGAAGAACCTTAAGTGCAGCAGAAATGTTTTTGTAACCTTGGCCAGATCTGTGCCTTGCCACAATTCTGTCTCTGAGCTCTTCAGGCAGCTTCTTTGACCTCATGATTCTCATTTGCTCTGACATGCACTGTGAGCTGTAAGGTCTTCTATAGACAGGTGTGCGGCTTTCCTAAGCAAGTCCAATCAGTATAATCAAACACCGCTGGACTCAAATGTCACAGCAAATGTCACAGCAAAGGGTCTGAATACTTAGGACCATGTTATATTTCAGTTTTTCTTTTTTAATAAATCTGAAAAATGTCAACAATTCTGTGTTTTTCTGTCAATATGGGGTGCTGTGTGTACATTAATAAGGAAAAAATGAACTTAAATGATTTTAGCAAGTGGCTGCAATATAACAGGGGGTCTGCTTTTGGTCATCCCAAACGTCTTCCATTTAAGGATTATGGAGGCCACTGTGCTCATAGGAACCTTAAGTGCAGCAGAAATTTTTGTGTAACCTTGGCCAGATCAGTGCCTTGCCACAATTCTGTCTCTGAGTTCTTCAGGCAGTTCCTTTGACCTCATGATTCTCATTTGCTCTGACATGCACTGTGAGCTGTAAGGTCTTATATAGACAGGTGTGTGGCTTTCCTAATCAAGTCCAATCAGTATAATCAAACACAGCTGGACTCAAATGAAGGTGTAGAACCATCTCACAGATGATTAGAAGAAATGGACAGCACCTGAGTTAAATATATGAGTGTCACAGCAAAGGGTCTGAATACTTAAGACCATGTGATATTTCAGTCTTTCTTTTTTAATAAATCTACAAAAATGTCAACAATCCTGTGTTTTTCTGTCAATATGGGGTGCTGTGTGTACATTAATGAGGGAAAAATTAACTTAAATAATTTTAGCAAATGACTGCAATATAACAAAGAGTGAAAAATGTAAGGGGGTCTGAATGAATACTTTCCGCCCCAACTGTGTGTATATATATATATATATATATATATATATATATATATATATATATATATATACACACACACACACATACACATACACACACAGCCTGGGGGAGCTATGGGAGGGGAGAGGGGGGAACTACTAGCACAAGTGGAGAGGGGGGTCTGCACTGAGGGGGATCTATGCTTATGGAGGGGGGGTCTGCACTGAGGGGGATCTATGCTTATGGAGGGGGTCTGCACTGATGGGATCTATGCTTATGGAGGGGGGTCAGCACTGAGGGGGATCTATGCTTATGGAGGGGGGGTCTGCACTGAGGGGGTCTATGCTGATGGAGGGGGAGAGGGGTCTGCACGGAGGGGATCTATGCTGATGGAGGGGGGTCTGCACTGAGGGCGGTCTGCACTGAGGGGGGAGATCTATACTGCTGGAGGGGTTTATACTGAGGAAAGGGAGTCTGTACTTAGTGGGGGGTTATATTGAGAAAAGGAGGTGTCTATACTTAATGGAGGGGGTCTGTACTGAGGTAGGGTGGCTTGTACTGAAGGGGGACTATAGTTGGCGGAGGGGGGATGACATCAAATTTTTTTTAAACCGGGTGACACCAACCCTTGTGACACCACGGCCATGGCTATATTATATATGGTGTTGATGGTAAAAAGGTTAGAGTCTGATGGTTTGTCTTGGGCCTGGGACCTGCTTTTCCTTGGTTGTTTAAAAGAGAAGTATGGGTTTCCTTTTTTCTGCTTAATACTAATCCTTATGAGCTGCTGGTATCTACAAATCCTTCCTGCCCTTTGAGAAGTGCACTGTTTCTGTTAAAATAGAGTTAATTACCTGTGGGAGGGTCTATAGACTTTCTTGAAGTGTCATACTGCCTCCTTCCTCCCTGTTGCAGACAGAATGATCTCTGCACACATTCAGGAAAGCAGCAGGCAATAGTGAGTGCAAAAGTCAGTAATAGTGCTCTATACAGTGTATTATATTCTACGTTCCTGCTAAAATTATAATGCAAATAATAATATTTTTTTAAGTAAGTATAAGTAAAATACAACACTGGCTTTTGTCAGCATTGCCTGCATTTACTGTAAAGCAATTAAAGCCAATATTGTGATTTTATTGGCTATTCAGATTGTTTTATGTGATTGAGGTCATGGAGCCTTTCATGTACATATGCTTAGGCTGGTTTTACACTGCTAGGAGTACAGGGGATGGGGATGATGGGATTGTATAGGAGTACAGGGGATGGGGATGATGGGACTGCATAGGAGTACTGGGGATGGGGATGAACGGTACTGTATAGGAGTACAGGGGATGTGATTGTATAGGAGTACAGGGAATGGGGATGATGGGACTGTATAGGAGTACTGGGGATGGGGATGAACGGTACTGTATAGGAGTACAAGGAATGAAGATGATGGGACTGTATAGAAGCACAGGGGATGGGGATGATGGGACTGTATAGGAGTACAGGGAATGGGAATGATGGGACTGTACAGGAAATCAGGGGTTGGGGACAACAGGACTGTACAGGAGTACAGGGGATAGGTATGACAACAGTGGAGGTGGTGACGGGGGATAGGGATGACATCAGTGGAGGTGGTGACGGGGATAGGGATGACATCAGTGGTGGTGGTAATGGGGGACATGGATTACATTAGTGGTGGCAGTGATGGGGGATAGGGATGACATCAGAGGCAGTGGTGACATGGGGATAGGGATGACATCAGTGGTGCTGGTGATGGCGGGATAGGGATGACATCAGTGGTGGTGATAATGGGGGATAGGGATGACATCAGCGGTGGTGGTAATGGGGGGATAGGGATGACACCAGCGGTGGTGGTAATGGGGGGATAGGGATGACACCAGTGGTGGTGGTAATGGGGGGATATGGATGACACCAGTGGTGGTGGTGATGGGGGGATAGGGATGACACCAGTGGTGGTGGTGATGGGGGGATAGGGATGACACCAGTGGTGGTGGTGATGGGGGGATAGGGATAACATCAGTGGTGGTGGTGACGGGGGATAGGGTTTACATCAGTGGTGGTGGTGCTGGGGGATAGGGATGACATCAGTGGCACAGGGATGGTGGTGGGGGGATGGGATCAGTGACATAGGGATGATTTTTATGTACAATAAGTCCTGGTTCACACTGACAGCGGAAATGGGACTGTATAGGAATACAGGGGATGGGGATGATGGGACTGTATAGAAGTGCAGGGGATGGGGATAATGGGACCGTTTTTAGAGTACTGGGGATGAGGATGATGGGACTGTATCGGACTACAGGTGATGGGGATGACAGGACTGTATTGGAGTACATGGGGATGGGGATGATAGGACTGTACAGGAAATAAGGGGTTGGGGACAACGGGACTGTATAGGAGTACAGGTGATGGGGATAGAGATGACATCAGTGGTGGTGATGGGGGGGTAGGGATGACATTAGTGGCGGTGGTGACAGGGGATATGGATGGTGGTGGGGGATGGGATCAGTGACATAGGGATGAATTTTATGTACAATAAGTCCTGGTTCACACTGACAGTGGGAATGGGACTGTATAGGAATACAGGGGATGGGGATGACGGGACTGTATAGGAATACAGGGGATGGGTATAATGGGATTGTATAGGAGTACAAGGGATGGGGATGATTTTTATGTACAATAAGTCCTGGTTCACACTGACAGCAGGAATGGGACTGTACAGGAATACAGGGGATGGGGATAATGGGGCTGTATAGGAGTACAGGGAATGGGGATGATGGGACTGTATAGAAGTGCAGGGGATGGGGATGATGAGACTGTACAGGAGTACAGGGGATGGGGATGATGGGACTGTAGAGGAGTACAGGGGATGGGGATGATGGGACTGTACAGGAAATCAGGGGTTGGGGATAGGGACTTTATAGGAGTACAGTTGATGGGGATAGAGATTACATCAATGGTGGTGATGACGGGGGCTAGGCATGACATCAGTGGAGGTGGTGATGGGGGGGATAGGGGTGACATCAGTGGTAGTGGTGCTGGTGATGGGGGGATAGGGATGACATTGGTGGTGGTGGTGGTGATAGGGTAGGGTTTACATCAGTGGTGGTGATGGGGGCCAGGGATGACATCAGTGGCGGTGATGATAGGGATGACATCAGTGGTGGTAGTGAGGGGGATAGCCGTGACATCAGTGGTGGTGGTGATGGGGGGATAGGGATGACATCAGTGGTGGTGGTGACAGGGGGGATAGGGATGGCATCAGTGGTGGTGGTGACAGGGGGACAGGGATGACATCAGTGGCGGTGGTGATGGGGGATAGGGATGACATCAGTGTCGGTGGTGATGGGGGATAGGGATGATATCAGTGGCGGTGGTGATGGGGGATAGGGATGACATCAATCGTGGTGGTGATGGGGAGATAGGGTTTACATTGTGGCAGTGGTGACTGGGGGATAAGGATGACATTAGTGGTGGTGGTGATGGGGGACAGGAATGACATCAGTGGCGGTGATGATGGGTGGATAGGGGTGACATCAGTGGTGGTGGTAACGGGGCTTATAGGGATGATATCAATGGTGGTGGTGATGGGGGAATAGGGATGACATCAGTGGCGGTAGTGATGGGTGGATAGGGATGACATCAGTGGCGGTGGTGATGGGTGGATAGGGATGATATCAGTGGCGGTGGTGATGGGGGATAGGGATGACATCAGTGGTGGTTGTGACGGGGATACGGTTTACATTGTGGCGATGGTGACGGGGGATAGGGATGACATCAGTGGCAGTGGTGATGGGGGATAGGGATGGCATCAATGGTGGTGGTGACGGGGGGATAGGGATGACATCAGTAGCAGAGGGATGGTGATGGGGGATGAGATTAGTGATGGTGGTGATGGGGATGAAATCAGTGGTGGTGATGGGGGATAGGGATGACATCAGTGGTGATGACATCATTCATATATATATATATATATATATATATATATATACACACACACACACACACATACATAATAAAGACCCCCCACTGGAGGTGACTGTGGGATAGGGATGACATCAGTGGCAGAGGGATGGCAGTGGGGGATGGGATCAGTGACAGAGGGATGATTTTTTACGCACAATAAGCTTAGGTTAACACTGACAGCGGGAATTAAATCATACAAGTTCAACTGAACTCGCACAATTTCATTCCCGCATGTCAGTCCCGACTTCGGGAGGCATCTGTGCGGATTGCTGCACAAATGTCAATGGAAAAATCGCACCCCAATGTCACCAAAAGTAGTACAGAATCTGCTTTTGGTGATCAGTGTAGCGTCGCATCACACCAATTCGGAAGGTGCCATTGCCACTGATTTGGCATGCAATTTGACATGCCAAATCATTCCAATGTGAACCTCCAGACTGCCCAGCAGAAAGGGAGATAGAGATACAAGGGAAGGACTCACCACAGGCTGCCATATGCTACCAGAAGTCAGCATTGTGTCTCTGCCACTGTGTACCACTTAGGACTGCACCAAGAGGTGCTAGGGACCACTTCCACATCCTCTGATCCTCAGGAAGCCAAGGGGAGGCCGCTGCTGTGAGCTACAAGAAAATGGCGATTCATGACCACCCTGAGCCAGCTCTCTCAGCCCATAGTGGCACTTGGTCTTAGAGAAAATGGGCACTGAGCATGGCAAATGCAGGATGTCTCCAAAAGTGAAGGAGAAATGGTGGCTGTGGCTCCGGGAAAATAGCTGCCGGACAAAAATAGCCACATGGCAGCCATATGAACCTATGCTGGACCCAGAGATCCTCCTCTCCACTGAAGTGGGGGGTTGTCGGCCAGGGGTAACACTGTGACACAGACTATAGGTGTCCAGTCATATGTGTCCACATGAGACATTTAACTCACTGGCCACCCCAGTCCAGGATGGGGTGTAGTCGCTGTTGACTGACAGCAGAGCTAGCAGTCTGTGTGCTCTCGCTGGGTAAACTAGGGTGACCTGACTGTTGATAGAAGATCTCCACATGAAAAAAATCCCAGGAAAAGAAAAGGAAAAAAAAATAAGAAAGCTACAAGACTACAAGTCCCAGCATAAAACAATACATTCATACTCCTGGCACTAGGCACAATGACTGGAGGCCTATAGTAGAGGTGTTTTATGTCCAGGAAAGACTGTCCATAGAAGGTGCCAACGTTTTTTTTTTTTTTTTTCTGCCTAGTGTTCTACTCCTGTAGGTGTTGCTATAAAACCCTGTTTGGTCGTGGATAAAGAAGACGCTGTGTCCGTCAATGAATATAAGAGAAATCTTCCTTTATCTTCATAGAATGCAAGAAGGTAAACAAAATCTTCAGCCTTTAGAACCACTTTAAGTGATATTACAGATGAGAAATAGGAACGTACATCTTTGTATGTTTCTGATTATTAAGTGACATCCAAATCTCAAAAAGTGTAGCGCTAAACCATATCATACATGACAATAGATTGGTAGGTATGCAGTGAAGGGGATCACCTATGCAAAGACCTATTCCTAGGTAGGAAGTCCTGATATAGATATTACGACTAAAGAATAACAGTGGTTAGTCCTTATGTAGACATATTATAAACAGGTAATTCCAGTGTCCCAAAAAAGGCAGATCAGCTCACTACCACCGGGAGAAGAAAAGGCTTACCAGATGTGGTGGACCCGACAGGGCATACGCCGAATTGGGTCAGATAAGGCTTGGGTGGTAAGTGGCTGTGGATGTCTGTGATCTCACAGATTGCTGGATTCCTCCAAGTGGCACCCGGGTCCTGGAAGGTGTGGGGAGTCCCAAGAATGTGGATGATTCTATGGATCCTAGGAGGGATGAGGTGTTCCGTGGATGGATCCCTCAAACCAGCATTCGATGGATTAGGTGATGATGATAATATGGGAAAAAGAAAGGAAGGGCCACATAGTGTAAATCTGAATAGAAGATTTTTAATTAAAACTGAAAGGATATACACTCACGTATAAGTCCAAAGTATAAAACAGCGCTGTAACAAAGTGGCGACAGTGTTACTTTGTTACAGCGCTGTTTTATACTTTGGACTTATACGTGAGTGTATATCCTTTCAGTTTTAATTAAAAATCTTCTATTCAGATTTACACTATGTGGCCCTTCCTTTCTTTTTCCCATATTATCATCATCACCTAATCCATCGAATGCTAGTTTGAGGGATCCATCCACGGAACACCTCATCCCTCCTAGGATCCATAGAATCATCCACATTCTTGGGACTCCCCACACCTTCCAGGACCCGGGTGCCACTTGGAGGAATCCAGCAATCTGTGAGATCACAGACATCCACAGCCACTTACCACCCAAGCCTTATCTGACCCAATTCGGCGTATGCCCTGTCGGGTCCACCACATCTGGTAAGCCTTTTCTTCTCCCGGTGGTAGTGAGCTGATCTGCCTTTTTTGGGACACTGGAATCACCTGTTTATAATATGTCTACATAAGGACTAACCACTGTTATTCTTTAGTCATAATATCTATATCAGGACTTCCTACCTAGGAATAGGTCTTTGCATAGGTGATCCCCTTCACTGCATACCTACCAATCTATTGTCATGTATGATATGGTTTAGCGCTACACTTTTTGTTGTTTCTTTCTATATATACCTTGTTGGTTGTGTTAGCTGCTTTTTTTGTCTCTCTTGTTAGCAGCGCAGAATTATTTTGCATATATTGACATCCAAATCTCCTCTATCATTCAGGAACAAATCATCACAATTCCCAGTCCTGTGATCACTATGAAATCTCTGACATGGTGATCATATAGTATTATTCACAAACACATCTGTTGGGTTATGATGTCACAATACCTCACACAGATAGAAGCATTTTAACATCTGAAGTTGGCAGGCTACAGTTTTAAACCACTTGCCGACCAGCCGCCACAGTTGCTCACCCCCGGAGCTGATGCGAGTGCCCGGTGGGCGCAATGACCACTGGGCTCCCGCGATCGCTCGGGACACAGCGATAACCAGAATCTGTGTGTGTAAACACACAAATCCCGGTTCTCTGAGGGGAGAAGAGACTGATCGTTTGTTCATGCAAAGTATGAACAGCGATCTGTCATTTTCCCTAGACAGTACCATCCCCCTTCAGTTAGAATACAGAGAGGGAACACAGTTAACCCCTTGATTGCCCCCTAGTGTTAACCCCTTCCCTGCCAGTGACATTTTTACAGTAATCAGTACATTTTTATAGCACTGATCGCTGTATAAATGGCAATGGCCCCAAAAATGTGTCAAAAGTGTCCAATGCGTCTGCCATAATGTCGCAGGCCTGATAAAAATCACAGATCGCCGCCATTACTAGTAAAAAAAATATATATATATATAATAAAAATGCTATAAATCTATTCCGTTTTGTAGATGCTATAACTTTTGCGCAAACCAATCAATATACGCTTATTGCGATTTTTATTACCAAAAATATGTAGAAGAATACATATCGGCCTAACCTGAGAAAAAAATAGCTTTTTTTACAAAAAAGGTAGATATTTATTATAGAAAATAAAATTATAAGATTGTCGCTCTTTTTTTGTTTATAGCACAAAAAAACCAAAAAAAACCGCAGAGGTGATCAAATACCACCAAAATAAAGCTCTATTTGTGGGAAAAAAAGGACGTCAATTTGGGTGCAGCGCCGCACGACTGTGCAATTGTCAGTTAAACAAGGCAGTGCTGAATCTCAAAAAATGGCCTAGTCATTCAGCAGCCAAATCTTCCAGGGCTGAAGCGATTAAAGGGAAATACAATAGTCCATTGGTGAGAACACATTTTATTGATCCATTTCCTGCAATGAGCTTCTGGCCCTGGAATAAAATGGAATACAATTTAGTGTTCAAGAACTATGAACCTGGTAAGAGAAGACAGACCCCAGATCCAGTATAATCGGTGTACATAGATCGTCATTATAATTTCTAAAGATTCAGATCTAGAAGCCCTCAGTGGAGTAGATGGTACAAATGAAGTGTAATTATTCCAACACCATCCCCGCACCTTACACAAAGTGATTCCTGTGATAGATACACTACGGGTTTTATTTACCTTTCAGCTCCGGAGTCAGGGAATGTCCGAGTTCATCCAGCAGAATCTGATCCAGCAGACCTTCACCTATAGAGTGGAATATAAGATGATGGCTCTGAGTCATGTATGATTGAAGCTGACCTTTCACATACACCAAGCTACACATTACAATTATGTCCAAGCAGCGGAATATAATGAATCCTATGTTAAATGTAACATGTCAGAGTAAAGTTCTCCATTTTCTGACCATATATAAATTTACAGAAGTGATCTGATTAATATTGATTTCTGAATAAGTGTATGAAATAGAGTTGGAGTGTAATATTGGAGTGGAGAGAGATATAAAAGGGCTCTGTTCATTGCTACTAGCAAGTTAGTGTGCAATAGTGTGCTACAGTGTAGAGTGAAAATAGTGATAGTGCAGTATGAGTGTAGTGCAACCATTCATTTTTATAGTTTAGTGTTTCAGGGCGTGTTTACTGCAGTATATTAAGGTGCATTAGCGCAGGTTTACTGCAGTATACTGAGGTGCGTTCATGTATGTTTATTGAAGTATATTGAGGTGCATTCATGTATATACTTCCTGCAGTATATTGAGGTACATTTGTGTAGGGATTACTGCAGTATATTACATATTTACATAGTTAGGTTAAAAAAAAAGACACAAAGTCTCTTTGAAGGAGAGTGTTTTGCAATATCGATCGCTCTCTATATATAATGATCTTAAAATGGATGTAAACCCATGGTCATCCTTTCTAAACTACTGCCATAGGGGTTATCTATAAGGATATACATGCCTCCTGCATGTATCTTTACCTGTAAAATGTCTCCCCTCTTTCTGTTATGAGACCCGAAAAACTGCATATTCTGTGGGTGGGTCTGTTGTCTGGAGCTCGGTGGGTGGAGTCGTGATGTCAGTAGATTCCCCGCCCACCTCTACACTCCCTGCCAATATGCATTTTCTCCTGTGTATTTCTAACATCTAACTTCTGCTATGATCTCTAACATCCAGTGAAAAGACAGGAAAGTAACCACATGACTTCAGCATGCCAAATCATACTGAGGTGTGGAACAGCCAATCCTTGCAGAGCTGCTGAAGAAAGGAGTGGGGGAGGGAATTAAAAAATCATGCCTGTGTCTTAGGCTCTCACTCATAGCAAGGGGGAGTATTTGACAAAGTTTTTCTCAGTTTGTCAAGATTTTTCTCACTGAACAATAAAAGGGGATTGCTCAGAGATGGATTAACTCTGTGTGGCAAAACTGGGCTCAAATGATAGGAAATCTTATACTCTACAGTATGATATATATAAAAAAAAATTCGGGTTTACATCCACTTTAATACCGATCTTCAGATCAAAATCTCTAGCTTAGAGACTGAGATAATGGAGACCAAGTGATCCAAATATCTATGGACTTAAAGGATTATGAAGATGGGACTGTTTACATACGTACAAAAAATAAAAGATTCCCTCACTCTATTCTTAAAAAGAGACCGAGATCAGGAGGCGACAGAAGGGTTAATTTCAGCTCACCGGAGGATACACAGTCAGAATTTTTTGACACAGCTGAACAGCAGTCTCCTGTCTCCTCAAGAGGTTCAGTCAGCTGTTTTTTTTTCCAGAGAGGAGCCATTACAGCAACCTGCAACAAATCCTCAAACATCAACACAGCCACCAGATCAAAGAGGAAAAAGAGGACGAGGCGGGGGTCATCATACAAACAACACAGGCTACAGAAGATATCCAAGGAAATCCAAGAAGACACAGAACTAGGTACAGACTTTTCTATGTATTGAACCTGTCAGGCAATGAATTAACCAAGCAGGAACTTTCTGTTTTGTATAAAGGCTTGTCTTTTATCCCTAGTACACGTTTTTGTCTTTTTTCCACCATACTGGATAGCAATCGTTTTGTAAGAAATCTAATGCTTAAAGCTGGGGTCCACCTATCTATCGTTTTTTTTTTTTGGAGTTCATTCACAAACTTTTCTTCTCATGATTATCTACTCACATGTTCTGTGTAATAAGTCCGCCTGTGTCCGATTTCGTTGTAAAGAATAACTTATAAAATTCACTAAAGGCGGTTTTCATCTTCATTGTGGGCATTTGAAGCCCACAAGCATGTATTTCCTGGATGCGGTGAATGCTGTGCTCCCAGCATTCACTGAGATGTTGTGATGACGTTGTTGCACAATGCATGCTGGGAAGCCTGAGACTAGCTCCCAGGGGACTGTGGGAGGTCTGGGAGAAGCTAGAAACACGCCTACTCCCATGGGAGGAAAAGTAGGAAGTGCTAAGAAGATTAGAAAAAAAGGTAATTACGGCGATTTAATTTTTTTTACACAGCATGTCAGCATCTAGGCAAGGAAGAGAATGCATAGAGATAATGTTCAAAATTTGGGTGGAACCCCGCTTTAAGAAACATTTCAAGGATATACCTTCTGATGAAGAATCCACAGTGTGTCACAATGTTCAAAAGGAGACCACCTCCTTCAGATTTGATTATTTAGTAGCAAAGTCTGCATTGGAGAGTCTGCAAGCAGAATCAGAGGGGGGATCTTTTGGTATAAAGGAATCAAACATCAACATGGGGGATAAATATGTTTACCCTGTTCAAAACAGGAATGACATTGTGGATTCGTTTCAGAATATTGTGGAATCAGAATTGGTTAAATTGCAGGAATTGTGTCAACAAGACAATAATAGAAATAAAATTAATTTGACCAAGCAAGAAACCACAGCCTTAAAAGCCTTGAAAATGAGATCTGACATAGTGATTCGACAGGCAGATAAGGAGGGGTACTGTAGTGATCCTAGATACTGCTAGTTACAAACAGGAAGCACTCAGGCAGCTGGAAGATCACATCACATATTGCCCCCTCAGTTCTGATCCCACAGCAACTATACAACAAAAATTGTTACACTTATTGGATGAAGGCAAGGAGATGGTGTATTAGATCAAAAAACTGTAGATTATCTCATGATCACACATCCCATTACCCTGGTTTTTCACCATCTCCCCAAAGTGCACAAACAAGACAATCCAGCGAAAGGTCGCCCCATAGTTGCCGGCATAGGATCACTATTGGAGAGATTAGGAGAATGGGTTGATCAATTTCTTCAACCGCTTGTTGTCCTTCTACCTGGTTTCATAAAGGACACTGGACTTTTGTTAGCCCACATGCAGGAATTTTTTTGGTCCACAGAATGCATTTGGATCACCATAGATGTTAGATCTCTGTATTCCTGTATTCCTCACTCTCTAGCACTGTTAGCCTTCAAACATCATCTTTCATGCTACAGTGGTTACAGTCCTAATGTACATGAGTTTATTTGTAGAGCTTCTCCTGACACACAATTTCTTCATGTTTGATGAACGATACTACATTCAGAGTCAAGGTGCGTCCATGGGGGCTAAATTTTCCCCCTCTTTGGCGAATCTTTACATGGGCTGGTAGGAAGAATCCACTTTATTTGCCCATGGTAACCCACTCAAAACAAACATCGCCTGGTATGGTCGTTTCATTGATGATCTGATTGTAGTATGGCATGGAGCGAGTGGTGACATAGGTGACTATATATTAATACCAGCTCCCTAAACCTGGAGTTCACCTGTGTGCACCACCTGACCCAAATAGACTATTTGGATTTGACTTTGATGGGGCACCCAGATAGCAACACAGTGACTTCCAGAACTTTTAGAAAGCCCTGTGCAGGAAATTCCCTTTTATTGGCCAATAGCTGTCACCCCAGTCACACCATCAAGTCTTTGCCTACTGGTAAATTCATCAGGGCCAGGAGAAACTGCTCTACAGACAAGGATTTCTTGCAAGAATGCACAACGATTCAAAAGCGACTCAAAGAAAGGGGCTATAGTACACGATCAATAGCTAGAAGTCAAAATATAGCATTTCATAGAGATCGAGTGGAGATGATTCAGAATGATGGCACAAATAAACACAGTGTAGGGATTACAATAGAAATAAAATTAATTTTGTCACTACTTTCTCTTTAGAATACAACAAAATTGTTGCAATTCTTAAAGCGCATCTCCCCATTTTGTATGCTGACGAGGACCTGTACTCTGTTATCCAGGGCGGTTGTCAATTTTCCAGTAGAAGGGCCCCCAGTCTGGGAAGTATGTTGTCCCCAGCTTGTTTTGCTCCCAGAAGTCAAACAAATCGCAGACCTGGCTTTCCACTGTAGGTTCCTACATGTGTGGCCATAACACCTGTAGGCAGTGTCATAGACATAAAAAAAGCACCTCAGTTTTTTCTTTTTCTACCAAGAAAACATATAAAAATAAGTATGGATAGAGAGGCTTGACTCATATGTTAGGGTTCAATGCCTAAAGATTATAAACCATAAATTTATGGTGATTGCACTCCAACCCCAAAACAAGACAGTAAAAAAGTATCCCAAACAGGTGGGGAAAGAGAAAAGCAGGGTTGAATGGAAGAGCAATGACCAAGTTTAAATAGCAAAAGGTAGCAATTTATTGGCATGAACACATATTAACAGGTAGCAGGGTGATGACCCAGTGCAGTACTGTAATTATAAAAATGACGCCGACCACCTGTGAGGGTGGATCTGCCGCATCTACAGACAGGGGGAACAGAATGACATAAAACAAAAACATGTAACAAAACAAAACCTGCGTCAGGACGCACAATGAGTTGATGTCAGTCCTGTTGTCCAATAGGGCGTAAAGGAGCCAATTCTCAGTAGGGCTACAGGGCTGACATCAATCCCAGAGGTGGAGGGGCACGGGGGGGGGGGGAAGGAGGAAGGGCAGGAGGCTAATGGAGGGATCTTGAAAAGTCCATAAAGCATCTGAGAGCTGATGATTGTGTCAAAAATTATCTTGCTGATGTACATCAGATAGTGTGTCCGTATAGTCTACAGTGAAGGGACATGTAGTACCTAGGTATCCTGCTGTGTGGAAGTGCATCACAGTCGCAGCAGCAAGTAGCAGGAAACAGTCATCAACTTGTAGAGATTTTAATACATCGGGCTATATAGACAAGGCAGTAGAAAGACCAGGTTACTTTACCATCTCAGACAGATGCCATCGTGCATGTACAGGAGCTGGCGTCCTCCGTGCAGAATCGCTGCACCGCTATGCGGTATTCAAGGTCCTTGCGCTGAGTGCAGAGTGCACGTAGCTTGACATTCCTGAGAGGCTCAAGTGGTCATTTCGGTATGCGGTCTCAGCGGTCTCCTCCTCCGTTCCTCCTCAGTACCCTGTGATCACATGATCGGATTCCTCCCATAGAGTCATGTGCCCCTGAGCACCAATAGGGAATGGTGCCTAAGCATGGCGTCCGGGCGGAAATGACGTAACGCATTTCATAACTAAGAGTGTGTAGCTTCGTCTGACGTAGTAGGTGGTTCCCGAGGACTCCTTTTGTAGTGGTGTTCCCGCCTCGGTTACACCCACCTGGGAGGATTAATAACAAAAAAGGAGAGGCTATCCCTGTATTGTATACTAATCAGACTGCTGTGAATCGCTCAGCGTTACTTATCTGAGAATCTTTTGTTTGCAATTAATACTTTTAAAATCGTGTAACAAATTCCAAACCTATAGTTAATATAGGATGTTTAAAGGCCCAGACATGATGTTAGAGAGGGGTAAAATGCCCATTGTTAATTAGCATGCTAAGCCTGCTATCGTCCGTTGTTTATAGAGGGTGAGGAGATTGCATGTCCAAGTTGGAGAGGAGAAAGAAGGGAGAAAAGGGAGGGAAAGGGGAAGGGGAAGGGGGGGAGGGGAGGGGAAAAGAGATGGGTGATGGAAAAAAAGGGGGGGAGAAGAAAGAGGGGGTGGGGGAAGGGGGAAAAGAACAGGGAAACAACATACTCAGACAATACATAGACAGGAAGCAGGCCATAGTGCAGTGTGGGTGTGGGCAGACCAAATCAGCCTACAGGCCCATTCACTCACCTGTGCGTGTATGCTAGGGTAGAGTATGCCACATAAGCCACTGAGGGCTCCGGCATAGAGTTGTGTAAGGTCCACAGAGAGAGTCTCCCAGGGGTGTAGAGACCTAGGACAACAGGAAAGGTTGTAGATTTAATTCCGTGTTGAGGCCCATAGGTACAAGGGAGCCCAACCGGAAAATCCATTGTTTTTCCTGTTGCTGGAGTATCTGGTCAAAATCACCCCTTCTAGAGGAGAGATTGAGGACATAGATACCCTTCACCCTCATACCAGAGACTTTGCCCTGATGGAATTGGACGAAGTGCCTAGCCACCGGTTTTTCGGATTTTTTTCTTCAATTTCTCTCATGTGTTCACCAAGCCGGATTCTAAATTGTCGTTTTGTTTTACCTATGTACATTTTGTTGCATGGACAGGTAATCATATAGATAACCCTCTTGGTGGCACAGTTAATTCGATTTTTTATATGAAACTCTGTTTTATTTTGGGAGTCACTAAAAACCACCATTCCATGAACGAATGGGCATACTTGGCAATGCCCGCAGGGGAACATCCCCTTGGTTCTGGGGAACTGGGAGAGCCAGGTGGTATCCTGGCTCCTGACATGTTCTGATTGGATGAGGCAGTCACCCAGATTGCGTGCTCTCCTAACCGTCATTGTCGGGGAAGGTCCCACTATTTGTGCTAGGCCAGGAGTGTTTGTCAAGATCCCCCAGTGTTTCTGTAGTATAGACCTGACGGTATCCCATTGGGTACCGTATTGTGTAATAATCCTCACCAGTCCGGGATCGGTAACGAGAGGGAAAGAGGTGGAAGGATCTTGGTCAGATTTTTGTAAGAGAGTGGAACGGTCCCGTGCTGCTGCTTTTCGTTTAGCCCTGCGGATCTGTTTGTGGGAGTACCCACGTTCACGGAAGCATCGATATAGGTCGTTGCTTTCCCGTCTGTAATCCTCTGCATTGGTGCAGTTGCGTTTAATACGGAGGAATTGGCCCACTGGGATGCCATCCTTAGGCCAACGTGGGTGATGGCTGTCGGCTCGCAGGAGTGTATTGGCCGAGGTTTCCTTTCGATAGGTACGGGTGACCAGGGAGAGGTCCTCAATCCCAATGGAGATGTCCAAAAAGGAAATCCTTGTGTGATCACATGTAAAGGTTAATTTGATGTTACGATCATTGCAATTAAGGACATCAATGAATTCCCTAAGAGAAACCTCATCACCCAGCCATATAACAAACACATCATCAATGTACCTGAGCCACGTGTGCACGTGGCTCAGATACATTGGCGAGGTATAGACCAGATCCTCTTCCCACAGTCCCAGGTGCAAGCAGGCATATGCTGGAGCCCACAGTGCACCCATAGAGGTGCCCTTAGTTTGTTGATAAAAGTTGGTTAAGAATTGAAAATAATTGTTGTGAAGGGCAAAAGTAAGGAGGTCCACCAGGAACTCATTTTGCGTTCCACTGTTCGGGAAGTGTTTCTCAAGGAACGTCTCCACAGCTTTTATGCCCCACTCGTGGGGAATCGAGGTGTATAGTGATTCCACGTCGATCCCCACGAGAAGGGGGGCCCCAGGTAAGTCGATCTGAGCTATGTGACCAAGGACATCACCTGTGTCCCTGATGTATGATCTGAGATCAGTAACCATGTCCTTGAGAAGGTTATCAAGGTACTTCCCCACCCGCTCTAGGGGTCCTTTGATGGCCGAAACAATGGGTCTTCCTGGGGGGTTGACAAGGGACTTTTGCACCTTGGGGATGGCATAAAAGGTGGGTATGTTGTATTCCTCCACTAAGAGGTAATTTAGTTCACGCTTACTCAGGAGGCCCTCCTCACTTGCAAAGCACAGCATAGTATTGAGGTTGAGAATTAGGTTGGGAAAGGGGTCTGTGGGCATTTTCCTATAAGTATTAGTGTCTCCTAGGAGGCGAAACACCTCTCTCTCGTAGTCTCTCTCGTTGAGGAGAACCACGTTACCCCTTTATCACTGTTTTTTATTATCAGTTGCTGCGCTTCAGTAAGCTGAGAAAGGTGTAAGATTATCAGTGATCTTAGAGTCCCAGTCAACCTTAGCCAGATCAATCTGTATGAGGTCAAGGAAGAGGGTCAGCCATTTGTTTTTACTTAGGGGGGGCATCTTATTGGATCATATATTAAGTTTGGATGGTCTCTTGTGGGGACCAGGGTCCTCCTCCCCTACCTCTTCATTCTCCTCCAAGAGGGAATTAAGGATCTCCAAGGTCTCCTTGTCTTTACTATTTAGAAGCTCCTTTTCTTCTCCAGACACTGATTTATGTGTGTATAAGGAGCGGAAAAATACCTTATAGAGAAACAGGGAGATATCCTTAAAAACAGTGAACTCATCCATATGGTTTGTAGGTGAGAAGGACATACCACGCTGTAGGAGGTCTATATGTCTTTGTTCAAGCTTGAAGTTGGAAAGGTTGATAATTTTCATATCAGCCTGTCCCTCTCCACTTGTTAGTCCCGTTGACTTTGTTGGCTCCTGGTGCGAGTCCCTCCTCTGTGTGGATGTCGTTCCCTGTTGGTTTTCTTTGTTTTGGGGGCCTGGTGTCTGTGTGTGTGTGCAATGTCTCGTCCTGTCTGTCCTCCCCGTCTTCGCCCACTGCCCCCTCGTTTTCTAAAAAAGTCACACTCTTGGTTATATTTTCCTCGTCAGTGTCACTGTGGGGTTTGTGGCCCCTTGAGGATGACCTGCTTCTAAATCTGCTTCGGCTATGATGTGGTGTGAGATCAAAGATCTCCCCTCTCTCCCAGTCACCCAGATCCCACCTAAATTTTGATTGTTTCATCGCCTTCAGTGTCTGTTGTGTTTTCTTGATCTCTTTCTTTAACGTGTCGTTCAATTTCTGAAATTCCTCATGACCTTTTAAACGGATCCAAGCCTGTGGAGCTTTCAGCAATGGCCGCCGCCAGCTCCCCAAGCTGGATCTTTTCTTCCTCTACTATGACTTTCATCACTGAGATTCCATGATTGTGATAAGGTCAGGGATTTAATTTAGAGTTCTCACTTAATATGATGCCTACATGTAAATCTGTTTTTAAATGTAACTTTTTGGCTGTTGAACTCAATTGTAGCTGCTTTTGTTTTCTTGTAACTATATTGCCATGGTATTGAAGCTTGTGTTCGTAGCCCAGGTGACTCCTGTTGTTGTTTACCCTTGCCCTGTGTGGGGGGGTTGTGCTGATGCTATTGTTTGTGTAATTGTCTATAAAAAGCCTTTGGAAGATTAAAGAGCGGCAGTCCTTTATGCTGAGAACTGTGATACAGACATACCTGACTCTGTGTCTTAATTCCTATAAGAAGCAATAATTTGGCAAAGCAATATAAACTATAAGCAACTTATTTAAAAGTTGAATCTAACATTTTGGCGCCCGGACGAGGAACTCACCGATGATACTACAAGAGGTGGATGAGCTACGCTGACGGAACAAAAGGAATAGGCATTCCGGGAACCACAGATCAAAAAACCTGCGCAGGAAAGAAAAAGCTTTATTTTTCTTATATTCTGTGCTCCCCTGATTTGTGCCTATCCGTTCTGTCAGTTACGGTTCTCCTGGTTTTAAAACACCAGCCTCTGTAGTGGGGAGTCTAGAATTACTGCATATTTTCGTTTATATTGCTGGAATTATTTGTTTGTTTTGTTATCTGTGTTTGTCTTGTCTGTCTTGTTGAGAAAGTGAATGAGCCTTGTCAAGGATGGTATGAGTTAGAAGGGGATTGCCGAACTAAGCAACGGAATGCGCCTTACCTCACACGATTGGGAACCTGAGGGCTTGTGAGCTTGGGGGTCTGACGCTTATGCTTAACCTCACATCTAACTCATAAACCATAGACGGGTTGAGAGTATAAGCCCTGTCTGCTCCATAAAGCAGGGATAAGAGTGTATGAGAGGGATTCCCAGATACAGGAGGGGAATGAGGTCTCTATAAAGCCCGGAGATCTAGTCGGATACCTGGTCACTTCAAGGAATGCTTGTATATGTTGTAGTCGTCAGTCTGATCACAATATTTTGTCAGTTGACTAGCATATAAAGTAATTCGGTTTCAAGAATCTCATTTAGGAGAGGTTTTTAGTATTCTGGCATCCTAGGAGGAAAAGGCAACGAGGAACTAGTGTAACTTGGTTAAGTGTTTTATATTGTACACTAAGTGTCCCACACGCCACCTAGGCTGGACTGTCAGAATGGGCCAGAGGAACACAAAACCCCGTCAGGGAATTGTAGCGCATTACACGGTGCCACAGATAATGAGAGGGATTCCCAGATACGGGAGGGGAATGAGGTCTCTATAAAGCCCGGAGATCTAGTCGGATACCTGGTCACTTCAAGGAATGCTTGTATATGTTGTAGTCGTCAGTCTGATCACCATATTTTGTCAGTTGACTAGCATATAAAGTAATTCGGTTTCAAGAATCTCATTTAGGAGAGGTTTTTAGTATTCTGGCATCCTAGGAGGAAAAGGCAACGAGGAACTAGTGTAACTTGGTTAAGTGTTTTATATTGTACACTAAGTGTCCCACACGCCACCTAGGCTGGACTGTCAGAATGGGCCAGAGGAACACAAAACCCCGTCAGGGAATTGTAGCGCATTACACGGTGCCACAGATAATTAAAAACATCTGTGGGGAAGATGAAGCACGGGACTTAAAGGATGTCCTTCGTAAATTTAAGGTGAAAGGAGCAGCGGGTTTAGACCCGGATGTATGGAATGAGATAAAAAGGGACAGACAAGGGGAGGTGTTAGAGAAGCAATGGATGCGTCAGATTCAATGCTTAATTAAGGTTTCAAATAGAGCGAAAGAAGAGGGGTGGAAATATAATCCAGACTGTGATGGTTGGGATATGAAAGACAGAAGAACAAAAAAAATGTTGAAATTTTAAATAATCTTAGTTCAACCATCCCACCCCCATATACTGACATAGAACGTAAACCACACAAGATATATCCTGTACTTAAGGGTAGAGAATGTTTTTTTTTTTTTTTTTTTTCAGGTTTGTGGAGTATAAGAATTTCATTCAGAAACTGTAGCTCCCGTACGCACTGATACATGCATTATAGTAAAGCCAGCTGTTTTTTTGTAGATTTGTGACACAGTTAATGAATACACATGAAGCGACCTGGCAGGATGGGGAGGATCTATGCAGACATAAAAATGACTCTGACCCTGTTTAACCAGTTTATGACAGAAATAGGTCCTCACAGACCTGCAGGACAAGTTGATGGGGATGGCAATACTGGAGACAGGAGACGTCAGACACATAGACTCAAGGGCTCCTTTTATTGTTAGATTAGAAGCTTTTTGTCAGGCAAAACAACAAGAGGGGGGGTCAATATCACCCATGAAACAAATGCCAGGACAGACTGTATCAGAATTTTACTTGTCTATGGAAAGTATGATGGCAGATGAGAGAATGGATTTAGAGCTGCCAGTCACGATCCGAACCTTCAATAGACAGTTTATGGAAGGATTAATTCCACAGATAAGTGAAAGACTGAAAGCTTGCACACCACCCTTAATTTGTTGCGATTTTTGGCAGAAAAAGGTTGCAAGGTTAATAAGAAAAAGTTACAAGTGTGTCAGGAAAAAGTTATCTTTTTGGGACATTGTATATCACAAGGTACAAGACATCTCACTGAGGAGAGGGTTCAAGTGATAAAGGGAATGTTACCCCCACGGAATTTCAAACAATTGCGTATGTTTTTAGGTATTGTGTCATATTGTAGACAATGGATACCACATGCTAGAGCTTTGATGCAGCCATTATACGATTGTTTGAAAATTGTACCGTATATGCTTACAGAAGTAGCTTATGAGTCGTTTATCACTTTGAAAAAGTTGTTGATTTCTGCCCCGGCTATTGGTATACCAGATTACACCAAGATATTTAATCTGTACATTGCTGAGATCACTGGACACGCCACAGGTGTTCTGACACAGGCACATGTGAAACAAAGACCAATCGCTTACTTTTCAGCAGCATTAGATCCAGTATCTAGAGGTTCACCATCTTGTGTACGGGCGGTAGCTGCAGTGTCAATTATCATAGATAAGTCATCAGAGATTGTTCTAGACAATCCAGTTGTAGTGCATACCACACATGACATACATGCAATCTTGTCTCAGGTACAGCCTAAACACATTTCCATGGCTAGGCAATTAAGGTTACAGTGTATTTTACTTTTACCTCCAAATGTCACTTTTCAACGCTGTACAACCTTAAATTTGGCTACCTTTTTGCCTCTTCAGTCACCAGATTTGGCAAGGGGGAATGATAGTGCTAATAGTACTAGTGAGAAAGGAAATTAGGACACTGACACTTTTGTTTAAAGAAGTAAATTAACATGATTGTTTTCAGCTCATGGAACAGGAGACAATGGGATTCCCACATGTTACAGATACACCGATTTTAAATGCTGAGCACACTTTGTACATAGATGGCAGCAGGTTTGCTGATGACAAGGGTAAATATCACACAGGGTATGCCGTAGTGACTGATACACAGGTGATTTAAGCATAGCCCTTACCAGCCCACATGTCAGCACAAGAAGCAGAATTAAAAGCTTTAGAACAAGCCCTAGAATACTTAAAAGGACGAGAAGGGAATATTTACACTGACTCCGCTTACGCTTATGGCGTAGCGCATGATTATGGCCACATATGGAGGGCTAGAGGTTATCTGACAGCAGCAGGTACACCTGTAAAACATGGTGAAGGGATTAAGAGAGTCCTGAACAATCTTCAAAAGGTTAAACGAGTGGCCATCATGAAGATAGCGGCACACACGAGCGCAAAAACAATTGAGGCAAAAGGAAATGCATTTGCAGATTTGACTGCAAAACAGGCAGCTCTAGGGGAAGGAAGCCCTGAGACCTTAGCAGCGGTAGAGGTGAGTATCCCAGAACCAACATGGCAGCAGCTGAGTAAATTACAGGAGCAAGCAGGGGAGAGCGAGAAAGCTAAGTGGGTCAGAATGGGAGCAGCACCAGACCTTGACAATGTATGGAGGGAAGGGGGCAAAATATGCCTACCTGCCTCTCTGTACCCAGCAATAGCAGCGGCAGTTCACCTACCCACACACGTCAGTTCCAATTCCATGTATAGGATTGTGAACCAAGGATGGCTCGCCCCCGGATTCAGTAGCACTGCAAGAAACTACTGTGCAGCCTGCCAAATCTGTCTCCTGAATAACCCAGGACAGAGAGTAAAAACCCCACGAAAACACCAGGTCCGGGCCCAATACCCCTTCCAGAGACTGCAAATTGACTACATACAAATGCCCAAGAGCGGCCCCTTTGAGTTTGTCCTCGTGTGTATCGATTTATTTTCAGGTTGACCTGAAAGTTATCCAGTAAAAACAGATACAGCAAAAGCCACAGCTAAGAAACTGATCACTGAGTTAATACCTAGGTTTGGTCTTCCTGAAACCATAGAATCAGATAGGGGAACACACTTTACAGGAGAAATCATGCAGAATGTGATGACCATGTTAGGGGTTCAACAAAGTTTTCACACCCCTTACCACCCACAGAGTTCAGGATCAGTGGAGAGAGTAAATGGGACAATAAAGTTAAAAATACAAAAGGCAATGCAAGGGTTAAACAAGCCATGGCCTGAATGTCTGCTTTTGGTTTTATTCTCTATAAGGTACACTCCAACAGGAAAAACAGGATTGTCCCCATATGAGATACTTTTTGGTAATGCGCCTAGATTAGGTCTATACTTTCCACAGAGTATGCAATTGCAATGTGACAGTTTGACTGCATATGTAATACAATTACAACAACGTCTAACTAAGATCCACAAAAGTGGGTATTCTTCTCTTCCAGACCCTAATTCAATAGCAGGTACACATACACTGCTACCAGGGGATTATGTATATGTAAAGAAACACACCAGAAAGACATTGGAGCCAAGGTTTGAAGGTCCTTATCAAGTGCTTCTGACCACAGCCACTTCAGTAAAGCTGGAAGGAAAACCTACCTGGATACACGCATCACACTGCAAGAAACAACCCGAGAAAACAACATGATGAAATATCTACTTACATATTTTTTGTTGAAGATTGTTGTTTTACAAATATATGCATGGACTCCTGGTATTAATGTACTTGAGGTAGAAGAAACAATGACTTTTGAATGGAGTATAGATGATCCTAAAGTAGCAAATGTATCAGGATATGAGATAAATAAGGATTACACTGTGGGTAATTATACTGTTGAAGGACATAGGCGACCGTTTCATGTAGATGTAGGTATAGCATGGATACAGGCAGACCCCCTCTCAGAAGTAACCGTAACTTTCCAGTGGAATGATAATATGGGTTTCCCCTTTAACAATAGTAAGAACCATAGGTGTCATAAAATATCCCTTTCACAGACATGGAAACAAGCCCGGGAACGGGTAGTGGGACAAATGTACCAAATATTAACAGTCATGGCAGAAGGAGGGAATATAACCGAAGGGATGTTTAATCTGACAGATATTACCGTTAATCAATCCAGTACTTTCCTCTGTGCATCTTGGTGGAGGGAAGAGAGAAATGATGGGTGGTATTGGAGTGCAGAGGCCTATGGGTTTCACATACAAATGGAGGAAGAAGTAACGCCAATAATTGAATCTTCTATATTAACACCCGTACCAAACACTTGCATAAATGTATCAACATCACAACAGAAAACAAAAATAAAATTCAATATCACCTTTCCCTCTATACCGGAGTGTAGGTATAAACGAGAATGGTACGACACACTATTGGGACTGACAGGTACAGGGATGGGAATTTTAAACTCGGTCGAGATAGAAGAAATGAACAACAGATGGAAGCATGCAGGGGGACACATAGCTGACAGCTTGACTATCACAAGCAAATGGTTACCCACCACTTTTGAAACCCAACTGCAAGAAATACCCCTATTACAATTTTTGGGAGGGTTAATAAATCACACTATAGGAGCAGAGCTCCAGCTGTGGAATCAAAGTCAACAGTTTGTAAATTTCACACAGTGCTCTTTTAACCTCTTATCCTATCATATACAAATAAATAGGGCCAGGACTGAACTTCAGTTGGGAAATTATCATACCTGGATGAAATATTTTAAGGGTTTAACTGACGATGGTGTATGGTTCCAAGTAAAAGGGGATAAGATAGAATGTGAGGAGAAATGGTGTGTAGGAAGGTTTGAAGCATATCGGGTAGCAGATGTAATGGAAATGTGTAAAATAGTGGTTATGCCATTAGTAATTAATGACGAGTTTTGGTATCCAGAAATATATGGGAAATATGTAGATAAAGGAAACAGAACCCATGATCTTAGTCTGTGCGAGGAGACTAATAAGGGAATGGTATGTGGCAGAAGTTCCCCAGTATATGAACCTTGCTTGTTAAAATACCAAACTAGCATATGCAAAATGCAAAGAACACCGATAAATGTGAACAATAGATTCATAGAAATAGAACCCCAGCATATTTGTATCATTACTAATGACAACCGCACCATGTTAGCGTTAAATAGATCGGCGCCGTTTGCGGGATGTATAAAAAAGATTAAAATATTACAATGGGGTAACGACACCTATCTTTTTGAACCAGACGCCGATAAGGTATTCTCTTCAGTTTATGAGGTACATAATCTCACTGACACTACACCCTTTATAATTTCTTTAGACCCACTAAAACAGGTTTTGGAACAATCAGAGTTGTTAAGACAACACATAGAAACACTAGAACATACCCTACAGAATAACCTTGTATCTGCAATTATTGACAAAGGTAGACTAGTACATCTTTCCTCACAGATACAACAGGATACTGCACCACATTGGTGGGATATATTTAGTGGAATGTCTTCTACAGCAACCAATACCTTTCACTGGTTGTTAAGTCCAATGGTAATTATTATTCTAATATTAATATCACTTACAATCACGAATATATGTGTATACAGGAAAATAAATAGGAAAATTAGGAGAATAGACAGGGCATACTGATCAATGTGTATTGACATCACCCACTTCTGCTAAACTCCTCTTCTTGAATTTAAGATGTTAGTAATACCTAGGGAGATAGGTTCTACCCCTCTGACAACTCGCGGTCAGGGAAAGGACTCTGGGGAAAAACTGACTAGAACTTATTCATGAGGACCCAGGGGGAAGGAGAGGATGATGTCAAAGGGGGAAATTGATAAGGTCAGGGATTTAATTTAGAGTTCTCACTTAATATGATGCCTACATGTAAATCTGTTTTTAAATGTAACTTTTTGGCTGTTGAACTCAATTGTAGCTGCTTTTGTTTTCTTGTAACTATATTGCCATGGTGTTGAAGCTTGTGTTCGTAGCCCAGGTGACTCCTGTTGTTGTTTACCCTTGCCCTGTGTGGGGGGGTTGTGCTGATGCTATTGTTTGTGTAATTGTCTATAAAAAGCCTTTGGAAGATTAAAGAGCGGCAGTCCTTTATGCTGAGAACTGTGATACAGACATACCTGACTCTGTGTCTTAATTCCTATAAGAAGCAATAATTTGGCAAAGCAATATAAACTATAAGCAACTTATTTAAAAGTTGAATCTAACAATTGATACATAGTTCTTTCCATTTTTCAAGGAATCCAGGACTGTGGAGGTGTTCAGCGGGTATTGTTTTATCTCTCAACCCTCTCGGGACTATTTTGTTAGCAATGTATGTTTCTAAAAAGCAAATGTCCCATTTCCTATTTAAGTGTTTAATAAGCAGTTTCTTATGGTCTTTAAATCGGGATTTTATCTCCTCTTCCTGTGATGGTATAGATACTGAAACTTTTTTGAAAGCCTGATTAATTTCCTGGTCTATATCTTCCCCTAAAACAAAGGACATGCTGGGGGGCAGAGACACGAAAAATTCCAGCAAGAATACCAGGACCAATCACAGCATATCCTGTAACAGTACTGAGTCAGAAACCTGGTACCATAGAGTGCCTCATGAATGGATCACCAGTGATCCAAAAAAACTGTATAAAAATAAGTATGAAAACATATACCATCAAACAGTATATAAACTGCAACTCTAAATCGGTGGTATATGTTATTCAGTGTAGTGCCTGCAGTCTACAATACATTGGGTGCACTATACGCCCGTTGAGAGTTAGAATCTCAGGACATGTAAATGACACTACAAATATTAATGCTAAAAATATCTCAAATGTGTCAAAACATTTCCGGAAATTCCATCATGGTAAGCTTGACACTTTTTTCCTTTTTTGGTGCTGAACAGGTTAAAAAAACCCCAAGAGGATGTGACACTCATCATATTTTGCTCAAGCGTGAAGTATGGTGGATACATACCCTCAATACTAGAAAACCGTATGGTTTGAACAATAGGATGGATATAAAATTTTTTTTAACTTAATCGCATTTTTCAACATAGTCGCTTTGTTTGATACATTTATCACACCATTTTGAATATGCTTTATTTGTTCATGATATGTTTCTCATATGCCTGCTGTGCTTCTCTTTCTTTTCCCCATGTGTTTTTAATTGTTTTGATTGCTCTGATTAGGATGCACCCGCCCCATTTGGAGTGCTTACTCTGTTATAAATATCAGTTTTTAAATCAAACCTGTATGCTTTGATGAAGGCTTCTTAGCCGAAACACATCAGCATAACCTGTACCCGTGTACCCATGTAACCCAATAAAGGACTTTTATTCAAGAGCATTCGAGTCGCCAGCCCTTTTCTGATTCATATACTGAGGTGCGTTCGTGTATGTTTATTGAAGTATATTTAGGTGCATTTGTGTATATACTTCCTGCAGTATATTGAGGTGCATTTGTGTATGTTTACTGCAGTATATTACATATTTACATAGTTAGTCAGGTTTAAAAAAAAAAAAAAAGACACAATTCCATCCAGTTCAACCAAAACAAAAAACATACAATCCCATATACACAATCCTACACCCACAGTTGATGCAGAGGAAGGCAAACAAAACAGCAAAGCATGATCCAATGTGCTCCAGCAGGGGAAAAAATCCTTCCTGATCCCTTGAGAGGCCATCAGATTTTCCTTGGATCAACTTTACCGATAAATGTTAGTACCCAGTTATATTATGTACATTTAGGAAAGAATCCAGGCCTTTTTTAAAGCAATCTACTGAGCTGACCAGAACCACCTCTGGCGGGAGTCTATTCCACATTTTCACAGTTCTTACTGTGAAGAAACCTTTCCATATTTGGAGATGAAATCCTTTTTCCTCTAGACGAAAAGAGTGCCTCTTTGTCCTCTGTGCTGACCTTAAAGTGAATAAGTCACCACCAAATTCACTATATGGATCACTTATGTATTTATACATGTTGATCATACCCCTCCCCCCCTTAATCTCCTCTTCTCAAGAGAGAAAAAGTTCAGTTCCTCTAATCTTTTCTCATAGCTAAGCTCCTCCATGCCCCTTATCAGTTTGGTTGCCCTTATCTGCACTCTCTCCAGTTCCCCGATATTCTTTTTGAGTACTGGTGTCCAAAACGGAACTGCATATTCCAGATGAGGTCTTACTAATGATTTGTACAGGGGCAAAATTCTCTCTCTCACCTCTCTCACCTTTCTCACCTCTCTCAATACAAGAAAGTACTTTGCTTGCTTTGGAAACTGCTGCAGCTTGGCATTGCATGCTATTATTAAGCTTATGATCTACCAAAACCCCCAGATCCTTTTCCACTATGGATTTCCCCAGTTGTACTCCCCCTAGTATGTATGATGCATGCATATTCTTAGCCCCCAAGTGCAGAACTTTAAATTTATCAGCATTAAACCTCATTTGCCACTTAGTTGCCCAATTAGACAGTGCATTGAGATTGGCTTGTAAATTGGAGACATCCTTAAAGGACGTTATTTTACTACAAAGCTTGGTGTCGTATGCAAAGACAGAAATGGCACTTTTATTCCCAGACCCTATATCATTTATAAAGATATTAAAACATAGGGGTCCCAACATTGAACGTTGGGGTACACCACTGATAACCTTAGACCATTCAGAGTAAGAGTCATTAACCATTACTCTCTGAATTCTGTCTTTTATCCAGTTTTCTATCCATTTACAAACTGATCTTTCCAAGCCTATAGACTTTACCTTACACATTAGCTGTGTGTGGGGAACTGTGTCAAATGCTTTTGCAACATCCAAGTATACAACATCCACAGCCACCCCTCTGTCCAAGTATACCACATCCACTCCTTTGTCCTATTAACATGCGTTAGTGCACATTTACTGCAGTATATTGAACTGCATTGGTGCACATTTACTGCAGTATATTGAGGTGCATTAGTGCATGTTAACTGCAGTATATTGATGAGCGTTAGTGTACATTTACTGCAGTATATTGACGTGCGTTAGTGCACGTTTACTGCAGTATATTGACAGGCGTTAGGTGTATGTTTACTGCAGTATATTGGCATGCGTTGGTGCACACTTAATGCAGTATATTAATGTGCATAAGTGCACTTTTACTGCAGTATATTGACGTGCATTTGTGAAGTTTTAAAATGAAAAACAATCAGAAGGCGCTTCTTAGTGCAGTAACACAAAGCTTAATTTATTGCCCAAGTATAAAAAACACACTTACTAGGAGTAGAAAAGGGAAAGGCTCATCATATCTGTGATGAAAAAGGAGGTATGAGGTCCAACAATAGGCAGTCCTGAGGGTGGTCCGGTATGCAGCTAGTTGCGATGAATCCCAGCCGACCAGCAGAGGGAAGCCGCGAAGAGAAGCCACCAGGAGGAACAGTTGTGATTCCGGGACCAGCGTGGAATTCAGGACCCAGAAATTACATCAGCAGGAAGCAGCTGGGGCCAGCTTCATCCAGAAATAAGAAAAAATGGGCAGGACGTGTTTTGAAGCGTGCAATTGGCTCCTTCATGCCAATAATGGAGAGTAAGAACACAAGACTTTATATAGGAGCTGGGGGGCGGGTAAGGGGTGGAACCATGGGTGGGAAAAACAGCAGCAGCTGTGATTCATGTGCTGTATATGCACAATAAAATTGACAATAATGCAGGCAATCCATGAAAACAGAATTTAAAAAGGAATTAAAAATACTAATTATTGAGGACATAAAACACTGCACAAATAACAAAGAACATAGTCCAAGGAAAGAATAAAAAATAATAAAAATGTGATGACCAAGATACCATATGAAGATAATGATAACATGAAGTATATGGACTGCAAATACCAGCATTCCATAAGTAGGGCAAGGAGCCAGCTATCTGCATGATGATAAACATAAAACAGCCAAAAACAGAAGTACTACAAATACCCTATGGTAATAATTAGGGATGGGCTGTCTGTTCGGGTCGAAGATGAGTTTGACTTGAACATTGGCTGTTCGCCGAATAGCGACCAGGTTGGGGTGTTCGCGGCAAATTCGAAAGCCGCGGAACACCCTTTAAAAGTATATGGGAGAAATCAAAATTTTAAAGGTTAATATGCAGGTTATAAAAAGTGTTTGGGGACCTGGGTCCTGCCCCAGGGGACATGTATCAATGCAAAAAAAGTTTTAAAAATGGCCGTTCTTTCGGGAGCAGTGATTTTAATAATGCTTAAAGTGAAACAATAAAAGTGAAATATTCATTTAAATTTCGTACCTGGGGGGTTTCTATAGTATTCCTGTAAAGTTGCGCATGTTTCCCATGTTTATAACAGTCCAAGAGCAAAATTATATTTCTAAAGAGGAAAAACAAGTCATTTAAAAGTACTAGCGGTAGCACCGGCTGCTATAATGAATTGTCGGGTCTTTGCAATACTCATAAAAGTCATTGAAAAAAATGGCCTGGCATTCCCCCACAGTGCATTACCGGGCCCTTTGGGTCTGGTATGAATATTAAGGGGAACCCTGAACCAAAATTTAAAAGAAAAATGCATGAGGGTCCCCCCAAATTCCATATCAGGCCCTTCAGGTCTGGTATGGATATTAAGGGGAACCCCACGCTAAAATTAAAAAAAAAATGGTGTGGGGTTCACCCTCAATATCCATACCAGACTCTTATCCGAGCATGCAACCTGGCAGGCTGCAGGAAAAGAGGGGGGACAAGAGAGCGCCCCCCTCCTTAACCATACCATTCCACATGCCCTCAACATGGGGAGGATGTCCCCATGTTGATGGGGACAAGGGCCTCATTCCCACAACCCTTGCACAGTGGTTGTGGGGGTATGCGGGCAGGGGGCTTATCGGAATCTGGAAGCCCCCTTTAACAAGGGGATACCCAAATTCTGCCCGCCCTGTGTGAAATGGTAATGGGGTACAAATGTACCCCTACAATTTAAAAAAAAAGTGTCAAAAATGTTAAAGACGAGACAGTTTTTGACAATTCCTTTTATTATTGTCTTCTATTTTCCCCACTTCCTCCATCTTCTTCTTCTCCTTCTTCTTCTCCTCCTCCTCCTCCTCCGCATTTCTTCTTTCTTCTTTCTTCTTTCTTCCACAATGTGAAAGATGAAGTTACACTAAGTAAATAGATACCTAACGTGTCACCCTTCAAAATTGCACTCGCTCGTGGAATGGTGCCAAACTTTGCTACTTAAAAATCCCCATAGGCGACGCTATTAAAATTTTTACTGGTTACATGTTTTGAGTTACAGAGGAGGTCTAGGGCCAAAATTATTGCTCTCGCTCTAACATTCTCAGCGATACCTCACATGTGTGGTTTGAACACCGTTTTCATATGTGGGCGGGATCACTTTTATTCCTATTACAAGGAATGTAAACATCCCTTGCAATAGGAATATGGCATGACAGGTCCACTTTACAGTGAGATATGGAGTCAATAAGACTCCACATCTCACCTCTAGGCTGGGAAGCCTGAAATAAAAAAATTAAAAAACTATCCTGGCTTCAATCGTAGCGGTGAGTCGGTAGAAGCTCCAGAGGGCGGCGGGAGGGGGGGACATCCCCTCTCGCCTCCTGTAAGAACGATCAAGCAGTGGAACAGCCACTATGATCATTTTTATGGTGTAGGGAATCACTGGCTGAAAAAGCTGATATCTGAATGATGCCTGTAGCTGCAGGCATCATTCAGATATCCCCACACAAAGTCAAGGACGTTTAACACAAAGTTGTCCATTTATACAATATTTCTAACACATAGCATGTACATACCAAAAATGATACGCCAGAAATAGATTCTCCTACTCCTCCTGAGTACGGCGATACCACATGTGTGAGACTTCCACAGCCTGGCCACATACAGAGGCCGAGTACAGCCGAGCATGGCTGAGCACGGCAGAGCATGCCCGAGCATGGCTGAGTATGGCAGGGTATTGCAGGGTATTGCCGGGTATTGCAGGGTATTGCAGAGTATGGCTGAGCATAGAGGGATGGCTGATCATGGGTGGATGGATGGCTGTATGTGACTGCATTTGTCACAGAGCACTACAGATCCAGCCCACAGCGCTGCTGCCATCCGATCTCTCCCTCTCTCCTCTCACACTGTACCGATCGGTACACAGAAGGGAGAAAGGAACCGGCATCATGACATGACACCGGTTTATTTACAAGTGATCGCTCTGTCATTTTATTGGAGCGATCACATGGTAAACGGCCGCGAGATCAAGTGATCCATGACGTGCCGGGTCCAGGTCACGGATGTTCTCCGGGGCGCATGAAAGCGGGATTCTGAGAGGACGTCACTGTACACCCTCCCAGAGTTATGCCAGCGCCCTGTAGCCATCATTCGGCTATGTGCTGGTTGGCAAGTGGTTAATATCCATACCAGACCTGAAGGGCCTGGTATGAAATTTGGGGGGACCCCCACACATTTTTTTAAAATTTTGGTTCGGGGTTTCCCTTAATATTCATACCAGACCCAAAGGGCCTGGTAATGCACTGTGGGGGAATTTTTTTCAATGACTTTTATGAGTATTGCAGAGACCCGACAATTCATTATAAATGCCGGCGCTACCGCTAGTACTTTTAAATGACTTTCTTTTGCTTTAGAAACTTCATTTTGCTCTCGGACTGTTGTAAACACGGGAAAAATGCGCCACTTTACAGGCATACTAAAGACACCCCCCAGGTACGAATTTTAAAGGAATATTTCACTTTTATTGTTTCACTTTAAGCATTATTAAAATCACTGCTCCCGAAAAAACAGCCATTTTTAAAACTTTCTTTTGCATTAATACATGTCCCCTGGGGCAGGACCCAGGTCCCCAAACACTTTTTATGACAACTTGCATATTAACCTCTAAAATTAGCACTTTTAATTTTTCACATTCGTGTCCCATAGACTTTAACGGTGTTCGCGTGTTCGAACAAATTTTTTGCCTGTTAGCATGTTCTGCTGCAGGGGGGTGTTCGGCCCATCCCTAGTAATAATAGCAACATAAAATGTATGGACTGCAAGTGTCAGCATTACATAATGGAGTAATGAACAAACAGGCAAAACCGCTCCAGGTGATGGTATCTCTCAGCAGCCACTTAACATAGATATAATTTTACATCTGATTATATTTTAACTCAAAAGAGAAACAAAAAACACATCAAAGCGGCGCTTCTCTCAGTAAAGCTTATACCGACTGACAGGTAAATAGAATGTCTCTGCTGTATATTTATAAAAAGGGCTTGAGCAAAGCCAAGTATAATGGAATGTAAATAAAGTCTCTAAGTGGATAGAGTGTGTGTAGCCAGTTTGATGAGTGTACCATTTACCATACGATTTATCACCTCATGCTCCACACACCCCCACAAGGGGTTCCAACTCACCAGAACCCGAAGGTTAACAGGCCTTAAACAGCTTCCTATGGTCTGGTCACTCCTGGGTAGGGATGAGCTTCGTGTTCGAGTCGAACCCATGTTCGACTCGAACATCGGCTGTTCGATCGTTCGCCGAATTGCGAACGATATGGGCCGTTCACGCCAAATTCGTGTGGCGCGTCACGGCCCATAATTCACTGCGGCATTGCAGTGCATTGCTTGCTGATGATTGGCCAAGCATGCACTATGACCCGCATGCTTGGCCAATCACAGCGCCGCCTTAACAGAGAGCCATAATTGGCCAAAGCCAAAGGAGGCTTTGGCCAATTATGGCTCAGGGGATTTAGTACACGCCCCACACTATATAAGGCCGCCTGCACGGCGGCCCTGTGCAGTGTGTTCCGGTGTGCTTAGAGAGAGAGAGAGAGACAGTGTCATTTCATTTGAGTTAGCTAGATTAGGCAGGACAGTCAGTCAGTTAGCTGCACTTAAAGTGTATTGTGTATATATATGCATCCCAGGTGTTGCATATATATATATATACACTGTACTCAGTTTAGCTAGATCCGTTCCTGTTATCTTCTAGACTATTTACATTTAGTGCAGTGCGTCCTGCTCACAGTGTTCAGCTAGATCCGTTCCTGTTATATTCCTACTGACAGGCAGGCTTGTCTTGTTACAGTATTTTGAAGAAAATTACTGATGTTCTTTTGATCCTATTAGTACCACAGTCAGGCAGCTAGACTATTTACAGTTAGTGCAGTGCGTCCTGCTCACAGTGTTCTGCTAAACCTACAAGTTAGTGGGGTGCGTCCTGCTCACAGTGTTCAGCTAAACCTACAAGTTAGTGGGGTGCGTCCACCTCACAGTGTTCAGCTAAACCTACAAGCTAGTGGGTTAGTGGGTTTGTGGATGGGGGATTATGGCGGTGCTAGGGTCAAAAGGGTTTACAAAGAGGAGTAAATAAGAGAAAATGTAAAAAGCAAAAAGTTACAAAGTTTATTGATAATCTGACATAGAAAAAATTATACATTACACACAATTCATTTTATACTTTAAAAAAACTAATGGGTACATGTACTGTAAGTGACCCTAAAGATGGTGGAGTGGGCCAGATGAAAGATGGCCGTTGAAGAGGGGGGGCTCAATTTCCTACATGTTTCGCCAAGACATTGGCTTCTTCAGGGAACAAGAGCTCACAAGATAGATGTATAAAACAATTCTGTATGATAAAATAGAAAACATCATAAGAACAGTAATTTGACACTACAGTACATAGTATACACAATAGAGAGTTAAAACTGTGGCTGGACAATCATGCGGCCCATAGGCTCCACACAACACCGGTGATGCAAACATACCTGGGGCGTCAGTGCCCGACAAGGGAGGGAGGACAGGGGGAGGGGGAACACGGCCACTTGAGAGGGTCCCCGCAGGGGAGCGGGCAAGCCGCGCCGTAAATTATGCCTGCAGGGGGCATACAGTAGACCTGGCAGAGGAATGTAAAGGCAACCATGAGTCATAATGCACTTGTAATGGTAGTCTAGAGATAAGAGATTGCACAACAGTGCATTGTACTAAAAAGGATACGTAAAATAAGTATATAAGTAAATGTATCTATATCTCTAAAGAGGGAAGTGCAAACTTACATGTATGTTTAAAAGCAGTGGAGGAAAGTGGTCACGAGGTGCCTGCAAAGGGTCTGTGCACACAGCAGGGAAAAACGTCAAAATGGACCAAGTCTGCAATCAGATTAGACAAGGCCTAATTACAGGAATGAATATCATTGGGGGTGTTACTGATGTTGATTTGGGCCATGTAGGGTGGTTGTACCGGTACTCACTTAGTAGCGTAAGCTGTAGGGAAAGATTCTCATAGCAGCACAGTCACAGGTATACAGTGCCTGTCCAGGAGTTGAAAGGGGTGGTATTTACAACAAGTCCTATATAAGGTGGAAAGGGACGAGAAAGGAAAAAATGAGGGCATTGAGAGGTTACTAAACATGGGTAGGACTGCTGGAGAGAGATATCTATTACCTAGTCCACCAGGGCGCAGACACTGTTGCTTGGAAGGATCAATTTTGACCAGCAAGGTAAAAGGCAGGTCCAAGGTGGCTCCTAAAAAGTGTGTAGGGGCATAATGAGTAGTTCATTTGGAAAGCATGAAGTACAAGTATGTTGAAAGACGGGAATTACCTTGTAGCTATGTGCAGAGCAGATGCAGGCTTGTCCCTCGTCCATCAAGGAACTGAGGGACTGGCCGGTTACTTATACGCCCCCCACACCTGACCAGATATTGATCAGGTGTGCGGACGCTTAATGAGGGGTGTCCACGGCTGCGGACTACGCAATGCCACGGAACTACGTGTTCCATCATGCACCGCGCGCGCATGCTCAAAACGTACGGACCGTGTGGCAGATGGGGAGGCAGACAGCCCTGGAATGGGAGGTGCCAAGGTGTCGCCTTATCCCATCTGCCGATGGGAAGGGGAGGGCCGGAGGGTCTGAGAACAGACGTGGGCACCCAAGGGCAGACGAAGGTCTGCGCCTTGGCGTCCGTACAGACAAAAACAGCGCTGGTCACGCCAGCCCCAAGCGGGGAGAGCCCATGTAGTGACCACCCACCCCCCACACACAAACACCTCCCCCCAATGTGAGCCAGCCAAAGCGCCAGAAACCGAGTGCAGACCGGCGGTGGGGCGCAGCGGGGCATGAGAAATAGTGTGCTGAGACGCAGGGTGGGGGGACAAGGCCCAAGCTGCCCGACAATCCACAGGGGTCGCTGGGGAAAACGGGAAGTGCCTGTGTGTCAGCACACAACGTCCAGCCACAATGTGTGTGATGTGCATAGAGAACCACTGGGTCCTAGTGAACCAGTGGAGTTTATGACCAAATGGAACAACAAAACAAGAGAAAACCAAGACGAAAAGACAATCCTGTAACAAAAACTCATATACTACAACAAATACGTCAGAGAATGTGTTTCAGCAATATCAAAAGAGGGTTTTAGATAGCATATAAGTACAGAAGGGTACAATTATAAGTTGAGCAAGAATTTGGAAGATATTGGATCAATAAAAATACTCGTAGGAAATGTACATTCATAACCAATGCAAATAGCGCAATCTGTTTACAATATCAAAGGGAAACTGTGGAGAAGACCACAGATGGAGCCATGGCAAAAAAAAAGAGAGAAAGGGTCAGAAAGCTCAGAAAAAAAGGGGGGAGAAGGAAGAAGGGGCTGGGGGGCAAGGAAAAGGGAAGACAGGTAGAGGAAGGTTGAGTGAGGGAGCACAAACGACGTTGCCTAAAGGATGGGCATAGGAAAAGGGAAATATATGATGTGTAAAGATGTTATATACCAATAATTGTTAAAGAAAGGGCTTAAAGCTGATATATTCGTTGAGTCCTGGAAAAATGGTGGCATTTAGTGTATGGATCCATTTTGTTTCAAGTCGTAGTAGTTGATTGTCAGTACTGCCGCCTCTTACATGTGGAGGAATATGTTCAAGTGCGGAAAATAAAATAACGTGGGGGTCAGAATTATGTTGGGCAGCAATGTGCCTGTTGATGGCCGTAGTGGTAGTGTTCTTATATAGTGGTTTTATATGGTCGCGAATGCGGATCTGAAAGGGGCGCTTAGTTTTGCCAACATAAAATGAGCCGCATTGGCATTGGGCCAGATAAACGACCCCAACAGTGGCACAAGTAACGTGATGTCTGATAGTGTGTGTATTTCCATCGGGTAAGTTGACAACTTGAGAATTAGCGACAAATGCACATATGTCACACTTGCCGCATTGGTAAGTGCCAGTGGTAGTCGGCCTATGTGCAGTGTCAGTAGAGTGGTGGCTATGGATCAGACGATCACGAAGAGAGGGGGAACGTCGATAGGTGATATCAGGGTATGTGTTGATGTATTTGGCAATAGTGGGGTCTGATGTAAGTAAAGGCCAGAATTGTTGAAGAACATCTTTGATTTGAGTATGTTGATTGGAAAATTGGGTAATGAGTCGTGTGGGTTGTTTAGAGTCCCGTGGTTTGTCGGGAAAAACCAGGTCTTTTCGGTTAAGTTTCTTTGCCTTCTGGAATGCTTTTTTCAACAGGGAGTGGCTGTAGCCTCTGTCTAAGAGTCTGTTATAGAGGTCATGTGCAGCCCTGAAGAAATCTTCCTCACGGGTACAGTTCCGTTTGATCCGTACATATTGGCTGTATGGAATACTTCTAAGGAGAGGTTCGGGATGGGCACTCTGGGCATGTAGGATTGTATTGCCCGAAGAGGGTTTACGGTATAGGGTAGTGTAAACTTGGCCATTGGGTTGCACACCGATCTGGAGGTCCAAAAAATGGATCTGCGATTGGCTGCACTCCATGGTGAACCTAAGGTTATATGTGTTTTTTTCTTGTCTCTTGTTTTGTTGTTCCATTTGGTCATAAACTCCACTGGCTCACTAGGACCCAGTGGTTCTCTATGCACATCACACACATTGTGGCTGGACGTTGTGTGCTGACACACAGGCACTTCCCGTTTTCCCCAGCAACCCCTGTGGATTGTCGGGCAGCTTGGGCCTTGTCCCCCCACCCTGCGTCTCAGCACACTATTTCTCATGCCCCGCTGCGCCCCACCGCCGGTCTGCACTCGGTTTCTGGCGCTTTGGCTGGCTCACATTGGGGGGAGGTGTTTGTGTGTGGGGGGTGGGGGGTCACTACATGGGCTCTCCCCGCTTGGGGCTGGCGTGACCAGCGCTGTTTTTGTCTGTACGGACGCCAAGGCGCAGACCTTCGTCTGCCCTTGGGTGCCCACGTCTGTTCTCAGACCCTCCGGCCCTCCCCTTCCCATCGGCAGATGGGATAAGGCGACACCTTGGCACCTCCCATTCCAGGGCTGTCTGCCTCCCCATCTGCCACACGGTCCGTACGTTTTGAGCATGCGCGCGCGGTGCATGATGGAACACGTAGTTCCGTGGCATTGCGTAGTCCGCAGCCGTGGACACCCCTCATTAAGCGTCCGCACACCTGATCAATATCTGGTCAGGTGTGGGGGGCGTATAAGTAACCGGCCAGTCCCTCAGTTCCTTGATGGACGAGGGACAAGCCTGCATCTGCTCTGCACATAGCTACAAGGTAATTCCCGTCTTTCAACATACTTGTACTTCATGCTTTCCAAATGAACTACTCATTATGCCCCTACACACTTTTTAGGAGCCACCTTGGACCTGCCTTTTACCTTGCTGGTCAAAATTGATCCTTCCAAGCAACAGTGTCTGCGCCCTGGTGGACTAGGTAATAGATATCTCTCTCCAGCAGTCCTACCCATGTTTAGTAACCTCTCAATGCCCTCATTTTTTCCTTTCTCGTCCCTTTCCACCTTATATAGGACTTGTAAATACCACCCCTTTCAACTCCTGGACAGGCACTGTATACCTGTGACTGTGCTGCTATGAGAATCTTTCCCTACAGCTTACGCTACTAAGTGAGTACCGGTACAACCACCCTACATGGCCCAAATCAACATCAGTAACACCCCCAATGATATTCATTCCTGTAATTAGGCCTTGTCTAATCTGATTGCAGACTTGGTTCATTTTGACGTTTTTCCCTGCTGTGTGCACAGACCCTTTGCAGGCACCTCGTGACCACTTTCCTCCACTGCTTTTAAACATACATGTAAGTTTGCACTTCCCTCTTTAGAGATATAGATACATTTACTTATATACTTATTTTACGTATCCTTTTTAGTACAATGCACTGTTGTGCAATCTCTTATCTCTAGACTACCATTACAAGTGCATTATGACTCATGGTTGCCTTTACATTCCTCTGCCAGGTCTACTGTATGCCCCCTGCAGGCATAATTTACGGCGCGGCTTGCCCGCTCCCCTGCGGGGACCCTCTCAAGTGGCCGTGTTCCCCCTCCCCCTGTCCTCCCTCCCTTGTCGGGCACTGACGCCCCAGGTATGTTCGCATCACCGGTGTTGTGTGGAGCCTATGGGCCGCATGATTGTCCAGCCACAGTTTTAACTCTCTATTGTGTATACTATGTACTGTAGTGTCAAATTACTGTTCTTATGATGTTTTCTATTTTATCATACAGAATTGTTTTATACATCTATCTTGTGAGCTCTTGTTCCCTGAAGAAGCCAATGTCTTAGCGAAACATGTAGGAAATTGAGCCCCCCCTCTTCAACGGCCATCTTTCATCTGGCCCACTCCACCATCTTTAGGGTCACTTACAGTACATGTACCCATTAGTTTTTTTAAAGTATAATATGAATTGTGTGTAATGTATAATTTTTTCTATGTCAGATTATCAATAAACTTTGTAACTTTTTACTTTTTACATTTTCTCTTATTTACTCCTCTTTGTAAACCCTTTTGACCCTAGCACCGCCATAATCCCCCATCCACAAACCCACTAACTATTTGATTATTTTGGGGATGAGGTGCTGTATCCCTTGGTACCATCTAGCCACCCTTACACTTTACAAGCTAGTGGGGTGCGTCCTGCTCACAGTGTTCAGCTAGATCCGTTTCTGTTATCTTCTTACTGACAGGCAGGCTTGTCTTGTTACAGTAAATACAGCTACCTGAAGAAAATTGCTGGTGTTCTTTTGATCCTATTAGTACCACAGTCAGGCAGCTAGACTATTTACAGTTAGTGCAGTGCGTCCTGCTCACAGTGTTCTGCTAAACCTACAAGTTAGTGGGGTGCGTCCTGCTCACAGTGTTCAGCTAAACCTACAAGTTAGTGGGGTGCGTCCACCTCACAGTGTTCAGCTAAACCTACAAGCTAGTGGGGTGCGTCCTGCTCACAGTGTTCAGCTAGATCCGTTTCTGTTATCTTCTTACTGACAGGCAGGCTTGTCTTGTTACAGTAAATACAGCTACCTGAAGAAAATTGCTGGTGTTCTTTTGATCCTATTAGTACCACAGTCAGGCAGCTAGACTATTTACAGTTAGTGCAGTGCGTCCTGCTCACAGTGTTCTGCTAAACCTACAAGTTAGTGGGGTGCGCCCTGCTCACAGTGTTCAGCTAAACCTACAAGTTAGTGGGGTGCGTCCACCTCACAGTGTTCAGCTAAAGCTACCTGTAGAAGGTTGGTGGTGTTCTCATACTACAGGCAGGCAGTTGATTTTGCTAGCTGCAGTATCAGTACATGTATATATATATATATATATATATATATATATCCCAGCTTAGTGCAGCTACAGGCCATTAGTATGTCTGGAAGGCCAAGAAGGAGAGGCAGACAGTCACAAGCCAATAAGAGAGGGCAAGCAGGCTCTGTGTCTAGTGCTGGTCGTGGAGACGGTGCATCCTCATCAGCACGTGGCCATGGGACACGCTTGGCCTTTTTTTCGGCAGCTGGCCATGTTGAGCCGCAACATGCGGAAGACTTGGTCGAGTGGATGACCAAGCCGTCCTCATCCTCCTCATCCTCTCTCACCCATGCCCAGGGTACTTTGTCTGGCAAAGCAGCGGCCTCTTCCCTTGGCTCAATGTCATCAGTGACTCCTTCCCTAGCCCCACCATGTCCTCCTGAGGAGTCCCTCGAACTGTTTGACCACAGTGTTGGGTACATGCTCCAGGAGGATGCCCAGCGTTTGGAAGGCTCTGATGATGATACTGAGCTCGATGAAGGCAGTAACACGAGCACGGACAGAGGGGGTGCCCAAGAAGGACAGCAATCTGGCAGTCATGCTCCCCCTGCTGCAGCATACTGCCAGGTTTGCTCCAGTGATGAGGAGGGAGGGGATGATGAGGTCACTGACTCAACGTGGGTGCCTGATAGGAGAGAGGAGGAGGAGGAGGAGGAGGAGGCGGCACATCACCAACGAGGCAGGATGCCCTCCAGGGGCCAGCCTAAGGGCAGCACATTGACTGCATCACACCCCAAAGCTCCACATGTGCAGGGCGCTGCAGTCTCTGCGTGTTATTCAAAAAGTTCTTTGGTGTGGGCCTTTTTTGAGACGAGTGCATCAGATCGCACCGCTGCTATTTGCAACATATGTCTCAAGCGTATCTCGCGTGGCCAAAACATCTCCCGCTTGGGTACCACATGCTTGACCAGACATATGTTGACCTGCCATGCAGTTCGTTGGCAAGCGTATCTAAAAGACCCACACCAAAGAACAAAGAGGACCTCTGCTTGCTCCTCATCAGCTGAGATTTCCAACCCCACTAGACCTTCAGTCCTCTCTGAGACCTGCACTGAGAGGAATGAAGGTGTAGAATTAGGTGTGTCACAGCCACGTACTTGTGGGCAATCTGATTTTGGTACACCGACGTCAGATTGTACCAGGCAAATTTCCCTGCCCCAGCTGCTGCACCGCCGAAAGAAGTTTGCTCCCAGCCATCCACATGCCCAGCGGTTGAATGCTAGCTTGGCAAAATTGCTAGCACTTCAACTGCTGCCTTTTCAGTTGGTAGACTCTGCCCCCTTCCGTGAGTTTGTGGAATGTGCGGTTCCTCAGTGGCAGGTACCCAAACGCCACTTTTTCTCATGGAAGGCGATTCCGGCTCTCTACCAGCATGTGGAAGGCAATGTCCATGCCTCGCTGGACAGGGCGGTCAGCGGTAAGGTGCATATTACCGCTGACTCATGGTCCAGCAGGCATGGACAGGGACGTTACCTAAGTTTCACGGCGCATTGGGTGACTCTGCTGGCAGCTGGGAAGGATGCAGGACAAGGTGCAGTAGTGTTGGAGGTTGTTCCACCACCACGCCTCCAAAATGCTAATGATTGTGACACACCTCTCTCCTCCACCCCCTCCTCTTCTTCTTCCTCCATGGCCTCTTCCTCAGAACCAGCGGTGCTCCGTAGTCGTTCAAGGGGCTACGCAAGTACGCAGGCCAAAAGATGCCATGCGGTGCTTGAGCTGGTGTGCTTGGGGGACAGGAGCCACACTGGGGCAGAGGTTCTGTCAGCTCTGCAGGGGCAGGTTCAGAGGTGGTTGACGCCACGCCAACTTAAGGCAGGAATGGTGGTTTGCGACAATGGCACCAACCTCCTCTCTGCCCTCCGACAGGGACAAATGACCCATGTGCCCTGTTTGGCTCACGTCCTTAACTTGGTGGTGCAGCGGTTCTTGGGCAGGTACCCGGGCTTACAGGATGTCCTGAGGCAGGCCAGGAAAGTCTGTGTGCATTTCCGCCGGTCATATAATGCCAGTGCTCGGCTGACGGACCTCCAAAAGGAGTTTAACCTGCCCAAGAACCGGCTAATCTGTGACATGCCCACCAGGTGGAACTCAACGTTGGCCATGCTGCAGCGGCTGCACACACAGCAGAGGGCCATCAATGAGTACCTGTGCGACTATGGCACCAGGACAGGGTCAGGGGAGCTTGGTTTTTTTTCCCCACGCCAGTGGGCCATGATCAGGGATGCATGCACTGTCCTGTCACCATTTGAGGAGGCCACGAGGATGGTGAGCAGTGACAGTGCATGCATCAGTGACACTGTCCCCCTTGTCCACCTGTTGGAGCACACGCTGCGTGGAATAATGGACAGGGCACTTGAGGCAGAACAGAGGCAGGAAGAGGAGGACTTCCTTAGCTCTCAAGGCCCCCTTTATCCAGACAGTGTTCCTGCGTGCCCGCCGATCACACAGGAAGAGGACGAGGAGGAAGAGGAGGAGGAGGAGGAGGAAGATTGTGTCAGTATGGAGGTGGAGCTTGGCACTCAGCATCAGCAGCAGTCTTTAAGGGATCAGTCCCAAGAAACACATGGACTTGTACGTGGCTGGGAGGAGGTGGCGGCGGACCATGTCGTCCTTAGTGACCCAGAGGACTCCGGACCGAATGCCTCAGCAAACCTACGCTGCATGGCCTCCCTGATCCTGCAAAGCCTGCGTAAGGATCCTCGTATTCGTGGTATCAAGGAGAAGGACCAATACTGGCTGGCAACCCTCCTTGATCCACGTTACAAGGGTAAGGTTGCGGACCTTATCTTGCCATCGCAGAGGGAGCAGAGGATGAAACATCTTCGGGAGGCCTTGCAGAAAGGTCTGTGCAACGCGTTCCCAGAGACTGGGAGGTTACAAACTCCTGTTTCTGGACAACGTGTTGCTGAGGCTTCGGTCAGTCAAAGAAGGAGCGGTGGAGAAGGTGGCCATCTGACCGATGCGTTCAGACAATTTTTTGGTCCGCAGCCCCAAGGTATGATCGGTTCCAGCAACCATCGCCAGCGTCTGTTTTACATGGTGCAGGAATACCTAGGGGCAAGATCAGACTTGGACACCTTTCCCACCGAAAATCCTCTGGGTTACTGGGTCTTGAGGATGGATCACTGGCCAGAGCTTGCACAGTATGCAATTGAGCTACTGGCCTGTCCTGCATCCAGCGTTCTTTCGGAATGCACATTCAGTGCTGCTGGAGGCGTGGTAACCGATCACAGGGTGCGTCTGTCCACTGACTCGGTCGATCGACTGACCTTCATAAAAATGAATGAGTCTTGGATCACCACCAGCTACCAAGCACCTGATGCTGATGTAACCGAATAATTTTTTTTGAAATCTCAGATCCCTTCAAAGACTGCCTATGCTGATGCTGAGTGACTATCCCTGAGTAATTATCCTCTTCCTCCTCAATCATCACGCTGATAGCTTGTAAGAACATTTTTGGTTCTGGGTGCCACCACCAGTGCCTAAGGCACAATTTTTCAGCCCCTGTTTAACAGGGGCGTGTAATTACGATTTTTGATGTAATACTTTGCAGCAGGGCTCGTTCCTGCATTCCAACTAGAGTGTCTGTGAGGGGTTGCAGTGTTGTGGCACCAGCACCAGTGCCTAAGGCCCAATTTTTCAGCCCTTGTTTAACAGGGGCGTGTAATTACAATTTTTGATGCAATACTTTGCAGCAGGGCTCGTTCCTGCATTCCAACTAGAGTGTCTGTGAGGGGTTGCAGTGTTGTGGCACCAGCACCAGTGCCTAAGGCCCAATTTTTCAGCCCTTGTTTAACAGGGGCGTGTAATTACAATTTTTGATGCAATACTTTGCAGCAGGGCTCGTTCCTGCATTCCAACTAGAGTGTCTGTGAGGGGTTGCAGTGTTGTGGCACCAGCACCAGTGCCTAAGGCCTAATTTTTCAGCTCCTGTTCAACAGGGGCATGTAATTACAATTCTTGATTTAATATTTCACAGCAGAGCCCTGTGAGGGCTTACAGTGTTGTGGCCACAGCAACACCTAAGGCCCAAATTTCTGCTGAGTATATAGGGCAGGACCCTACTTTCAAACAACTAACTTACAAACGACTCCTACTTGCAAACGGAAGGAGACAACAGGAAGTGAAATCTACCCCTAGGAAGGGAAATTCTCTCCTGTAAGAGTTAATATGGGAAAAACATTTCTCCTTTCCATTGATGCTTTCCAATCCATTGGGACAAAAAGTGAGGTGAAATCTTCTGAAGAGGAGGAAAGACAGCAAAACAAATGTCACAGGGGTGATAACCCTTCCCTATGTTTTCCAAAAAGCTTAAAAAAGATTTTTTGGCTGGAGCTAAACACGTTAAAAATGTACCCATTCAAAATTACAAAGAGATTCTACTTAACAACAAACCTACAGCCTGTATACTGCTGTTCAGAGTATATAGGGCCTGGTGGCCCCACACCTTTCCTTATTTTAATTTGGGTGCGGGGTTCCCCATAATATCCATACAAGACCCAAAGGGCCTGGTAATGGACTGGGGGGTACCCATGCCGTTTGTCTCATTGATTTTCATCCATATTGCCAGGACCCGACATTACATTAAACCCGCAAGCAGTTTTAAATGAGATTTTTTCCTTTAAAAATGACATTTGGTGCAGGGACTGTTCTAAACACGGGAAACACGCGTCACTTTACAGGCATACTATAGACACCCCTCAGGTACAATATTTAAAGGAATATTTCAGTTTTTTTTTTTACTTTAAGCATCATTAAAATCACTGCTCCCGAAAAAACGGCCGTTTTTAAAAGTTTTTTTTGCATTGATACATGTCCCCTGGGGTAGGACCCGGGTCCCCAAACCCTTTTTAGGACAATACCATGCAAATTAGCCTTTAAAATGAGCACTTTTGATTTCGAACGTTCGAGTCCCATAGACGTCAATGGGGTTCTAACGTTCGTGCGAACTTTCGGTCCGTTCGCAGGTTCTGGTGCGAACCGAACCGGGGGGTGTTCGGCTCATCCCTACTCCTGGGATCTAGAAGGTGTTACAGCTGCTCGTACCCGTTTAAAGCCTTCGTTGTGTTCTTCCCCAAAGAGGGGAGCATGATTGACAAATTTCTTCACTTAGTCATAACCCTTAAGCACTAGCGAACATACACTTTATACATTCTTAACACAGCTGAATAATATTAAAGTGCTTAATTGGCTCTGCTCCAGACAAACATCACAGCATAATAAAATCAACATAGGAAATAATATATAGACATATATTTTGTTAATAAAGAATAGAAACATTATGTAAAAATAATGTATTTGTCTTAAAAACACATATATACCTATATCTGGTTCCATTAACCACTTAAGGACCGCCTCACGCCGATGTACGTCGGCAAGGCGGCACGGGCAGGCAAAATCACGTACATACACGTGATTTGCCTCCCGCGGGTGGGGGGTCCGATTGGACCCCCCCCCGGTGCCCGAGGCGGTCCTATTTTGTCCCCCGGCGATTGGAGGTGAGGGGGAGGCCATCCGTTCGTGGCCCCCCCCTCGCGATCGCCGCCGGCCAATGGGAACATTCCTTTGCTGCTGTATGCTAAACAGCAGCAAAGGAAATGATGTCATCTCTCCTCGGCTCGGTATTTTCCGTTCCGGCGCCGAGGAGAGAAGACTGAAATGTGAGTGCACAAACACTACACACACAGTAGAACATGCCAGGCACACAAAACACCCCGATCCCCCCCAATCACCCCCCCCCCGTCACAAACTGACACCAAGCAGTTTTTTGTTTTGTTTTTTTTTTTCTGATTACTGCATGGTGTCAGTTTGTGACAGTTACAGTGTTAGGACAGTTAGGGTTAGCCCCTTTAGGTCTAGGGTACCCCCCTAACCCCCCCTAATAAAGTTTTAACCCCTTGATCACCCCCCGTCACCAGTGTCACTAAGCGATCATTTTTTTGATCGCTGTATTAGTGTCGCTGGTGACGCTAGTTAAGGAGGTAAATATTTAGGTTCGCTGTCAGCGTTTTATAGCGACAGGGACCCCCATATACTATCTAATAAAGGTTTTAACCCCTTGATTGCCCCCTAGTTAACCCTTTCACCACTGATCACCGTATAAGTGTTACGGGTGACGCTGGTTAGTTCGCTTATTTTTTATAGTGTCAGGGCACCCGCCGTTTATTACCGAATAAAGGTTTAGCCCCCTGATCGCCCGGCGGTGATATGCGTCGCCCCAGGCAGCGTCAGATTAGCGCCAGTACCGCTAACACCCACGCACGCAGCATACGCCTCCCTTAGTGGTATAGTATCTGATCGGATCAATATCTGATCCGATCAGATCTATACTAGCGTCCCCAGCAGTTTAGGGTTCCCAAAAACGCAGTGTTAGCGGGATCAGCCCAGATACCTGCTAGCATCTACGTTTTGCCCCTCCGCCCGGCCCAGCCCAGCCCACCCAAGTGCAGTATCGATCGATCACTGACACTTACAAAACACTAAATGCATAACTGCAGCGTTCGCAGAGTCAGGCCTGATCCCTGCGATCGCTAACAGTTTTTTTGGTAGCATTTTGGTGAACTGGCAAGCACCAGCCCCAAGCAGCGTCAGGTTAGCGCCAGTACCGCTAGCACCCACGCACGCAGCATACGCCTCCCTTAGTGGTATAGTATCTGAACGGATCAATATCTGATCTGATCAGATCTATACTAGCGTCCCCAGCAGTTTAGGGTTCCCAAAAACGCAGTGTTAGTGGGATCAGCCCAGATACATGCTAGCACCTGCGTTTTGCTACTCCGTCCGGCCCAGCCCAGCCCACCCAAGTGCAGTATCGATCGATCACTGTCACTTACAAAACACTAAACGCATAACTGCAGCGTTCGCAGAGTCAGGCCTGATCCCTGCGATCGCTAACAGTTTTTTTGGTAGCTTTTTATTGAACTGGCAAGCACCAGCGGCCTAGTACACCCTGGTCGTAGTCAAACCAGCACTGCAGTAACACTTGGTGACGTGGCGAGTCCCATAAGTGCAGTTCAAGCTGGTGAGGTGGCAAGCACAAGTAGTGTCCCGCTGTCACCAAAAAGACAAACACAGGCCCGTCGTGCCCATAATGCCCTTCCTGCTGCATTCGCCAATCCTAATTGGGAACCGACCACTTCTGCAGTGCCCGTACTTCCCCCATTCACATCCCCAACCAAATGCAGTCGGCTGCATGAGAGGCATTTTCTTTATGTCCTCCCGAGTACCCCTACCCAACGAACCCCCCAAAAAAGATGTTGTGTCTGCAGCAAGCGCGGATATAGGCGTGACACCCGCTATCATTGTCCCTCCTGTCCTGACAATCCTGGTCTTTGCATTGGTGAATGTACTGAACGCTACCATTCACTAGTTGAGTATTAGCGTAGGGTACAGCACTGTACAGACTAGGCACACTTTCACAAGGTCTCCCAAGATGCCATCGCATTTTGAGAGACCCGAACCTGGAACTGGTTACAGTTATAAAAGTTAGTTACAAAAAAAGTGTAAAAAAAAAATATATATAAAATAAAAAAAAATAGTTGTCGTTTTATTGTTCTCTCTCTCTCTATTCTCTCTCTCTCTATTGTTCTGCTCTTTTCTACTGTATTCTATTCTGCAATGTTTTATTGTTATTATGTTTTATCATGTTTGCTTTTCAGCTATGCAATTTTTTATACTTTACTGTTTACTGTGTTTTATTGTTAACCTTTTTTTGTCTTCAGGTACGCCATTCACGACTTTGAGTGGTTATACCAGAATGATGCCTGCAGGTTTAGGTATCATCTTGGTATCATTCTTTTCAGCCAGTGGTCGGCTTTCATGTAAAAGCAATCCTAGTGGCTAATTAGCCTCTAGACTGCTTTTACAAGCAGTGGGAGGGAATGCCCCCCCCCCCCACCGTCTTCTGTGTTTTTCTCTGGCTCTCCTGTCTCAACAGGGAACCTGAGAATGCAGCCGGTGATTCAGCCAGCTGACCATAGAGCTGATCAGAGACCAGAGTGGCTCCAAACATCTCTATGGCCTAAGAAACCGGAAGCTACGAGCATTTTATGACTTAGATTTCGCCGGATGTAAATAGCGCCATTGGGAAATTGGGGAAGCATTTTATCACACCGATCTTGGTGTGGTCAAATGCTTTGAGGGCAGAGGAGAGATCTAGCGTCTAATAGACCCCAATTTTTCAAGTACCTGTCACTACCTATTGCTGTCATAGGGGATATTTACATTCCCGAGATAACAATAAAATGATAAAAAAAATAAAAAAAATGAAAGGAACAGTTTTAAAATAAGATAAAAAAGCAAAAAAATAATAAAGAAAAAAAAAAAAAAAAAAAAAGCACCCCTGTCGCCCCCTGCTCTCGCGCTAAGGCGAACGCAAGCGGCAGTCTGTCGTCAAACGTAAACAGCAATTGCACCATGCATGTGAGGTATCACCATGAAGGTCAGATCGAGGGCAGCCATTTTTGCAGTAGACCTCCTCTGTAAATCTAAAGTGGTAACCTGTAAAGGCTTTTAAAGGCTTTTAAAAATGTATTTATTTTGTTGCCACTGCACGTTTGTGCGCAATTGTAAAGCATGTCATGTTTGGTATCCATGTACTCGGCCTAAGATCATCTTTTTTATTTCATCAAAGATTTGGGCAATATAGTGTGTTTTAGTGCATTAAAATTTTAAAAAGTGTGTTTTTTCCCCAAAAAATGCGTTTGAAAAATCGTTGCGCAAATACTGTGTGAAAAAAAAATGAAACACCCACCATTTTAATCTGTAGGGCATTTGCTTTAAAAAAATATATAATGTTTGGGGATTCAAAGTAATTTTCTTGCAAAAAAAAATAACTTTTTCATGTAAACAAAAAGTGTCAGAAAGGGCTTTGTCTTCAAGTGGTTAGAAGAATGGGTGATGTGTGACATAAGCTTCTAAATGTTGTGCATAAAATGCCAGGACAGTTCAAAACCCCCCCAAATGACCCCATTTTGGAAAGTAGACACCCCAAGCTATTTGCTGAGAGGCATGTCGAGTCCATGGAATATTTTATATTGCGACACAAGTTGCGGGAAAGAGACAAATTTTTTTATTTTTTTTGCACAAAGTTGTCACTAAATGATATATTGCTCAAACATGCCATGGGGATATGTGAAATTACACCCCAAAATACATTCTGTTGCTTCTCCTGAGTACGGGGATACCACATGTGTGAGACTTTTTGGGAGCCTAGCCGCGTACGGGACCCCGAAAACCAAGCACCGCCTTCAGGCTTTCTAAGGGCGTGAATTTTTTATTTCACTCTTCACTGCCTATTACAGTTTCGGAGGCCATGGAATGCCCAGGTGGCACAAAACCCCCCCAAATGACCCCATTTTGGAAAGTAGACACCCCAAGCTATTTGCTGAGAGGTATAGTGAGTATTTTGCAGACCTCACTTTTTGTCACAAAGTTTTGAAAATTGAAAAAAGAAAAAAAAAGTTTTTTCTGGTCTTTCTTCATTTTCAAAAACAAATGAGAGCTGCAAAATACTCACCATGCCTCTCAGAAAATATCTTGGGGTGTCTACTTTCCAAAATGGGGTCATTTGGGGGAGGTTTGTGCCACCTGGCCATTCCATGGCCTCCAAAACTGTGATAGGCAGTGAAGAGTGAAATCAAAAATTTACACCCTTAGAAATCCTGAAGGCGGTGATTGGTTTTCGGGGCCCCGTACGTGGCTAGGCTCCCAAAAAGTCCCACACATGTGGTATCCCCATACTCAGGAGAAGCAGCTAAATGTATTTTGGGGTGCAATTCCACATATGCCCATGGCCTGTGTGAGCAATATGTCATTTAGTGACAACTTTGTGCAAAAAAAAAAAAAAAAATGTGTCACATTCCCGCAACTTGTGTCAAAATAAAAAATATTCCATGGACTCAATATGCCTCTCAGCAAATAGCTTGGGGTGTCTACTTTCCAAAATGGGGTCATTTGGGGGGGGGTTTGTGCCACCTGGGCATTCCATGGCCTCCGAAACTGTGATAGGCAGTGAAGAGTGAAATCAAAAATTTACACCCTTAGAAATCCTGAAGGCGGTGATTGGTTTTCGGGGCCCCGTACGCGGCTAGGCTCCCAAAAAGTCCCACACATGTGGTATCCCCATACTCAGGAGAAGCAGCTGAATGTATTTTTGGGTGCAATTACACATAGGCCCATGGCCTGTGTGAGCAATATATCATTTAGTGACAACTTTTTGTAAATATTTTTTTTTTGTCATTATTCAATCACTTGGGACAAAAAAAATAAATATTCAATGGGTTCAACATGCCTCTCAGCAATTTCCTTGGGGTGTCTACTTTCCAAAATGGGGTCATTTTGGGGGGGTTTTGTACTGCCCTGCCATTTTAGCACCTCAAGAAATGACATAGGCAGTCATAAACTAAAAATGTGTAAATTCCAGAAAATGTACCCTAGTTTGTAGACGCTATAACTTTTGCGCAATATAGGCTTATTGACATTTTTTTTTACCAAAGACATGTGGCTGCATGCATTTTGGCCTAAATGTATGACTAAAATTGAGTTTATTGGATTTTTTTTAAAACAAAAAGTAGAAAATATCATTTTTTTTCAAAATTTTCGGTCTTTTTCCGTTTATAGCGCAAAAAATAAAAACCACAGAGGTGATCAAATGCCATCAAAAGAAAGCTCTATTTGTGGGAAGAAAAGGACGCAAATTTTGTTTGGGTACAGCATTGCATGACCGCGCAATTAGCAGTTAAAGCGACGCAGTGCCAAATTGGAAAAAGACCTCTGGTCCTTAGGCAGCATGATGGTCCGGGGCTCAAGTGGTTAATGGCACATATATGTACATGTCCAATGTAAAACACTGGTAAAGTAGAAATAATAAACAATCAATGATCAAAAATCCTGAAAGATCATCTGTGCAAAAAGGAACAACATATATACATATATACAGTGGGGACAGAAAGTATTCAGACCCCCTTATAGCAGACCCCCTGTTATATTGCAGCCATTTGCTAAAATCATTTAAGTTCATTTTTTCCTTATTAATGTACACACAGCACCCCATATTGACAGAAAAACACAGAATTGTTGACATTTTTCAGATTTATTAAAAAAGAAAAACTGAAATATAACATGGTCCTAAGTATTCAGACCCTTTGCTGTGACATTTGCTGTGACATTTGAGTCCAGCAGTGTTTGATTATACTGATTGGACTTGCTTAGGAAAGCCGCACACCTGTCTATAGAAGACCTTACAGCTCACAGTGCATGTCAGAGCAAATGAGAATCATGAGGTCAAAGAAGCTGCCTGAAGAGCTCAGAGACAGAATTGTGGCAAGGCACAGATCTGGCCAAGGTTACAAAAACATTTCTGCTGCACTTAAGGTTCTTCAGAGCACAGTGGCCTCCATAACTCTTAAATGGAAGACATTTGGGACGACCAGAACCCTTCTTAGAGCTGGCCATCCGGCCAAACTGAGCTATCGGGGGAGAAGAGCCTTAGTGAGAGAGGTAAAGAAGAACCCAAAGATCACTGTGGCTGAGCTCCTGAGATGCAGTCGGGAGATGGGAGAAAATTGTAGAAAGTCAACCATCACTGCAGCCCTCCGCCAGTCAGTGATTTATGGCAGAGTGGCCCGGCGGAAGCCTCTCCTCAGTGCAAGACGCATGAAAGCCTGCATGGAGTTTGCTAAAAAAAACATCTGAAGGACTCCAAGATGGTGAGAAATAAGATTCTCTGGTCTGATGAGACCAAGATAGAACTTTTTGGCCTTAAGCGGTATGTGTGGAGAAAACCAGGCACTGCTCATCACCTGTCCAATACAGCCCCAACAGTGAAGCATGGTGGTGGCAGCATCATGCTGTGGGGGTGTTTTCTCAGCTGCAGGGACAGGACGACTGGTTGCAATTGAGGGAAAGATGAATGCGGCCAAGTACATGGATATCCTGGACGAAAACCTTCTCCAGCATGCTCAGGACCTCAGACTGGGCCAAAGGTTTATCTTCGAACAAGACAATAACCCTAAGCATAGAGCTAAAATAACGAAGGAGTGGCTTCACAACAACTCTCTGGAGAGACCTAAAAATGGCTGTCCACCAACATTTACCATCCAACCTGACAGAACTGGAGAGGATCTGCAAGGAGGAATGGCAGAGGATCCCCAAATCCAGATGTGAAAAATTTGTTGCATCTTTCCCAAAAAGATTCATGGCTGTATTAGATCAAAAGGGGGCTTCTACTAAATACTGAGCAAAGGGTCTGAATACTTAGGACCATGTGATATTTCAGTTTTTATTTTTTTATAAATCTGCAAAAATGTCAACAATTCTGTGTTTTTCTGTCAATATGGGGTGCTGTGTGTACATTAACCCCTTCCCGCCGAGCGTACGCAGATATGCGTACTTGGCTTTCGGGCGTTATACCAGGATGATGCCCGCAGCTGCAGGCATCATCCCATTACTGTTTGTTAGAGCCGGCGATCGGCTATCCAGGTATAACAACTGATCTGGCTAAAAGCCGCTCGGCTGTTATACCGGAGGAGCGGGAGGGGATCCCCCCCCTCCCGCCGCTCTTACCGGGCCTCCCGTTCCATCAGGAGGCCCGATCACCAATCCGCTGCCTCCGGCGGCTAGTAACAGTCTGGAACGAAGCGTGAGCGGCTTCGTTCCAGCCTCCTAATTGTAAAAACGGAAGCAATGTCATGACGTCACTTCCCGTTTACTCGGCTGCCAATGGCACCAGTTTTAAAAAAAATATACAGTATTCATAATCGCCAAAAATGGCGATCTGAATACTTTGAAGTGCAAAGGAGGGATTGGGGGTCTTTTAGACCCCCGATCCCTCCATAAAGAGTACCTGTCACCACCTATTACTGTCACAAGGGATGTTTACATTCCTTGTGACAGCAATAAAAGTGATCAGTTTTTTTTTTTTTTAAACACAAATTATCAATATAAAAATAAATAAAATAAATAAGAAAAAAAAGCTTGCGAAGCAAATAAAACGCATACGGAATTCGCGCCCGCATATGTAAACGGTGTTCAAATCACACGTGTGTGGTATCGCCGCGATCGTCAGAGCGAGCGCAATAATCCTAGCACCAGACCTCCTCTGTAAATCTAACCTGGTAACCATAAAAAAATCTAAAGCGTCGCCTATGGAGATTTTTAGCTACCGTAGTTTGTCACCATTCCACGAGTGCGAGCAATTAGAAAGCGATTTTCACATTATACACAATTCATGAAAGTGTCCCTTTTCCCAAAATGTTGCGTTTAAAACACTGCTGCACAAATACAGTGTGATATAAAATATTGCAACAATCATCATTTTATTCTCTAGATTCTCTGCTGAAAAAATATATATAATGTTTGGGGGCTCTAAGTAATTTTCTAGCAAAAAATATGGAATTTAACTTGTAAACACCAAATGTCAAAAATAGGCTTAGTCATGAATGGGTTAATGAGGGAAAAAAATTAACTTAAATGATTTTAGCAAATGGCTGCAATATAACAGAGAGAAAAAATGTAGGGGGGTCTGAATACTTTCTGTCCCCACTGTGTATGTGTGTGTGTGTGTGTATATATATATATATATATATATATATATATATATATATATATATATATATATATATATATATATTATATTTAAACCGTGGAATCAGCAAAAACTAGGTATAATGGAAGTTGCAAGGAAAAAATGCATAGAAAAAAGGTTGCTTAAAGACTGCAAAAAAACATTTTTAATTTTAAATGAATATACACATCAAAACTATGTAAAAAATACACTAATGGTATATATCAGGTTTCATGTATAAATATCTGACAAAAAATACAACATATAGACCGAGAACTAGAATGTTTTAATACAGACGGGATGTGTCTAAATAAGTACCATCATTCGTAATAGTGTGTCACATCTAGGGATGAGCCAAACGCCCCCCCCCCCCCCCGGTTCGGTTTGGTTCGCACCAGACCCTGCGAACGGACCGAAAATTTGAACGAGCGTTAAAACCCCATTGACATCTATGGGACTCAAATGTTCAAAATCAAAAGTGCTAATTTTAAAGGCTAATTTGCATGGTATTGTACTAAAAAGGCACAGTAGTGTAGTGGGTAGCACTCTCCCTAGCAGTAAGAAGGGTCGCTGGTTCGAATCCCGATTACGACACTACCTGCATGGAGTTTGCATGTTCTCCCTGTGTCTGCGTGGGTTTCCTCCAGGTACTCCGGTTTCCTCCCACACTCCAAAGACATGCTGGTAGGTTAATTGGATCCTGTCTAAATTGTCCCCAGTATGTATGAATGTGAGTTAGGGACCTTAGATTGTAAGCTCCTTGAGGGTAGGGACTGATATGAATGTATAATGTATATGTAAAGCGCTGTGTAAATTGTCAGCGCTATATAAGTACCTGGAATAAATAAAATAAAATAAATAAAAAGGGTTTGGGGACTCGGGTCCTGCCCCAGGGGACATATATCAATGCAAAAAAAATGTTTTAAAAATGGACGTTTTTTCAGGAGCAGTGATTTTAACCATCTCAATACAGGGCATTTTAACCCTCTTCCTGCCCAAGCTATTTTTCAGCTTTCAGCGCTAACACACTTTGAATGACAATTACGCGGTCATACAACACTGTACCCAAATGACATTTTTATTATTTTTTTCCCCACAAATAGAGCTTTATTTTGGTGGTATTTGATCACATCTGCGGTTTTTATTTTTTGCGCTATAAACAAAAGAAGAGGGACAAGTTTGAAAAAAACACTATTTTTTACTTTTTGTTATAATAAATATCTATTTTTTTTTAAACAAATTTTTTCCTCAGTTTAGGCAGATACTTATTCTTCTACATATTTATGGTAAAAAAAAAATCGCAATAAGCGTATATTGATTGGTTTGCACAAAAGTTATAGCGTCTACAAAATAGGGGATAGATTTATAGCTTTTTTATAATTTTTTTTTTTTTTTTACTAGTCATGGCGGTGATCTGCGATTTTTATTGTGACTGCGATATTGTGGCAGACACATTGGACACTTTTGACACATTTTTGGGACCATTCACATTTATACAGTGATCCGTGCTATAAAAATGCACTGATTACTGTATAAATGTGACTGGCAGGGAAGGGGGTTAACACTAGAGGGTGATAGAGGGGTTAACTGTGTTCCTAGGGAATGTTTCTAACTGAAGGGGGAGGGGACTCACAAGGGGAGGAGACCAATCTGTGTTGCTCTGTACTGAGAACACAGATCAGTCTCCTCTCCTCTCTGACAGGACGTGGATCTGTGTGTTTACATACACAGATCCACGTCCTGTCGTGTTACGTCGGCAGCGCGCGCACCCCCTGGTGGGTAGGGAAGGCAAGGACATCATATGACGCCCTCCCAGAACGAGAGCCTCGCCGCCATATGGGGGCTGGCGGGCGGCAAGCAGTTAATGATGCTTAAAGTAAAAAAAAAGGTGAAATATTCCTTTAAATATCGTACCCGGGGGTGTCTATAGTATGCCTGTAAAGTGGTGCGTGTTTCCCGTGCTTAGAACAGTCCCTGCACAAAATGTCCTTTTTAAAGGAATAAAAGTCATTTAAAACTGCTTGCAGCTTTAATGTAATGTCAGGTCCTGGCAATATGGATAAAAATCAGTGAGACAAATGGCATGGGTACCCCCCAGTCCATTACCAGGCCCTTTGGGTCTTGTATGGATATTAAGGGGAACCCCGCACCCAAATTAAAATAAAGAAAGGTGTGGGGCCACCAGGCCCTATATACTCTGAACAGCAGTATACAGGTGGTGCAAACAAGACAGGGACTGTAGGTTTGTTAAGTAGAATCTGTTTGTAATTTTGAACTGGTACATTTTTAACGTGTTTAGCTCCAGCAAAAAAATCTATTTTAAGCTTTTTGGAAAACATAGGGAAGGGTTGTCACCCCTGTGACATTTGTTTTGCTGTCTGTGCTCCTCTTCAGAAGATTGCACCTCCCTTTTTGTCCCAATGACAAATGTTTTTTGAAAATTTGGGGTTTTTAGTGAAACAAGGATTGGTGATAAAGCATCAGTGGAAAGGAGAAACGTTTTCCCATATTAACTCTTACAGGAGAGAATTTCCCTTCCTAGGGGTAGATTTCATCTCACTTCCTGTTGTCTCCTTCCGTTTGCAAGTAGGAGTCGTTTGTAAGTTGGATGTTTGAAAGTAGGGGCCTGCCCTATATATTCAACAGAAATTTGGGCCTTAGGTGTTGGTGTTGCCACAACACTGTAAGCCCTCACAGGGCCCTGCTGTGAAATATTAGATCAAGAATTGTAATTACATGCCCCTGTTGAACAGGGGCAGAAAAATTGGGCCTTTGGTGATGGTGGTGACACTGGTGCCACAACACTGTAAGTCCTCACAGTTACTCTTGGTGGGCACAGAAACGGGCCCTGCTGTAAAATATTAGATCAAGAATTCTAATTACATGTCCCTGTTAAACAGGGGCTGAAAAATTGGGCCTTAGGCACTGGTGCTGGTGCCACAACACTGCAACCCCTCACAGATGCTCTAGTTGGAGCGCAGGAACTAGCCCTGCTGCAAAGAGTTGCATCAAAAATTGTAATTACACACGGCTGAAAAATTGGGCCTTAGGCACTGGTAGCGGCGCCCAGAACCAAAAATGTTCTTACAAACTATCAGCATGATCATTGAGGAGGAAGAGGATAATTACTCAGCATAACAGGATAGTCACTCAGCATCAGCATAGGCAGTCTTTGAAGGGACCTGACATTTAAAAAAAAAATATTCGGTTACATCAGCATCAGGTGCTTGGTAGCTGGTGGTGATCCAAGACTGATTCATTTTTATGAAGGTCAGTCGATCGACTGAGACGGTGGACAGACGCACCCTGTGATCGGTTACAAAGCCTCCAGCAGCACTGAACGCTGGATGCAGGACAGGCCAGTAGCTCAATTGCATACTGTGCTAGCTCTAGTGATCCATCCTCAAGACCCAGTAACCCAGAGGATTTTCGGTGGGAAAGGTGTCCAAGTCAGATCTTGCCCCTAGGTATTCCTGCACCATGTAAAACAGACGCTGGCAATGATTGCTGGAACCGATCATACCTTGAGGCTGTGGACTAAAAAATTGTGTGAATGCAACGGTCAGACGGCCACCTTCTCCACCGCTCCTTCTTTGACGGACCGAAGCCTCAGCAACACGTTGTCCAGGAACAGGAGTTTGTAACCTCCCTGTCAGGTCTCTCACTTACCAGACCGGAGAGTCCACTTGGGCAGAGGGTAGGCTCCCTTACCTATCCGACTTGCGGCCCCTGGTAGAGCAGACAGGAAGCACACAAGTGCGGAGTGGTATGAGAGCCTGTGCAGGAGTCCGTATTTCGGAAGCTAGCAGTCTTCAGACAGCAGGTGATGGTTAGAGGCACGGGCAACGGATGCTGGGCAGGAGCTAAAGACAGGTCAATGCACAGGCTGGGTTTGGCAACAGGCGGGCAGCAGAGGTACAGGAGGAGCAGGCAGAAGCAAGGTCAAACAAGCCGGGGTCAGATGCAGGCGGAGGTCAGAAGAATCCAAAGGCAAGCCGGGTCGTCAACAGATCAGGAACTCAGGAACTCAGGAACACAGGAACTAGGAACAGGAAACAGGAACTAGGCACAGAGCTGTTGATCAGGCAGCACTGATCAGAGATAACAGCAGACCTAAATAGGCTGATTGGCGCCAAACGCCGCGCCCGTGCGCGCGCCGATACGCACAGACGCCCACGCACCCGCACGCGCCCGAGCGCGCCCCCGGACACCGGCGCGCACACCAGCACCACCATGCACAACGCGGCCAGCCAGTTTAGACGCGCCAGTGCCCCCAGAAGCACGCGCCCCAGCATGCACAGGAACGTGTGCACCAACGCGCCCCGGCGCGCACCGACGCCCAACCAGGTAACCTCTCTGACAGTGCCCCCTCCTCAAGGGCAGACTCTGGATGCCCAGCTGGGCCAACTTTGAGGCATGAGAAACTTTGAATGACTGCAAGAGCTCTCTGGCATGCAAGTTGCTTTCTGGCTCCCATGAGTTGTCTTCAGGCCCATAGCCCTTCCACTTTACGAGGTATTGGGTTTGGTTGCGTCTTCTTCTGCAATCTAAAATTGCCTCCACCTCAAACTCCTCTTCGCCGTCAACTAGGATAGGCTTGGGTGGACCGATACTACGGCCAACAAAGGAATTGGGAGTAACCGGTTTCAAAAGAGACACGTGGAAGACTGGATGTATCTTCAGGGAGTTAGGCAGGTCAAGTTCATAGGCCACGTTGTTAATCTTCCTCTTAACCAAGAAAGGACCCAAATACTTAGGGCCTAGTTTTCTGGACGGACAGGCCAACTTCAGGTTAGCGGTGGATAACCAAACTGGGTTGCCGGGTTCCAAGACAAGCTCTCAACCGCCTCTTCCTGTCGAACATCATCTTGTAGTATTCCTGAGCCTTGGCCATGGTGTCCTGTAGTAGTTAATTGTTTGTTGAAAAGAAATCCAAAGTTTCAGACACTGCAGGGACGGAGCACTCGGGTATTGACCCAGGCAAAAAGGACGGATGGAAGCCGTAATTAGCATAGAATGGTGTTTGATTGATAGCTGAGTGCAATGAATTATTGTAAGAGAACTCTGCGATAGGGAGCAGGGAGGCCCAATCGTCCTGGGAGAATGCAGAAAAACAGCGGAGATATTGCTCCAAGGTCTGATTCGTCCTTTCAGTTTGCCCATTTGACTGGGGATGATAGGCAGAGGAGAATGCTAATTCAATTTCCAAGGAGCCGCAGAGGGCTTTCCAGAATCTGGAGGTGAACTGGGCACCATGGTCAGAAACTATGTTCGTTGGTACTCCATGTAATCTGATAATTTCTCTGATAAAGATAGTAGCTGTTTCCATAGCCGAGGGGGTACCCTTCATGGGAAGGAAATGGGCCATCTTAGACAGCCTATCTACCACAACAAAGATGGAAGAAAACCCTTCTGATGGGGGGAGTTCAACGATGAAGTCCATTGAAATCATGGTCCACTGCCTCTCTGGGTTTTAACAGACCCCACGTCCTTGCCCGGCTATTCTTGCTTCTGGCACAGGTATTGCAAGAATCAACATACTCCTTGCAATCTTTAACAAGATGAGGCCACCAGAAGGTACGTTGTACTAGATCGATTGTTTTTCATGAGCCAAAGTGTCCAGCCAACTTGTGATCATGGCAAAGTTCTAACACCTGTACTTTTAGCTCCTCAGGGACCACAATTTTGTTTTCATACCAAAACAGCCCATCTTTGGCACAAGCTTCAACAGGTGGTGTCATTCCCATAGAAGCCCGTCTAATTTGAGAGACAAGATCTTCTTGAAGCAGCAGGAAATTCCCAGAGGGGAGGATGGTGTCTGGAGGTAGGGCTTTTTCTGAGTCGTGGAACATACGAGAGAGTACGTCAGACTTGACATTCTTGGATCTGGGTCTGTAGGTAATGTGGAATTGGAATCGCGAAAAAAAAAGTGCCTGGCCTGCCGAGGTTTTAGTCTCTTAGCCGTTCTCAGGTATTCCAAATTTTTATGGTCTGTGTAGACCAAAATGGGGTGAGCAGCACCCTCCAGAAGATAACGCCATTCTTCTAAAGCTGCTTTGATGGCTAGAAGTTACCGATCTCCCACGTCGTAATTCCTTTCTGAAGATGAAAGTTTACGTGAGGAAAACCCCACAGGGTACAGGAGAGCTTTGGCGCCTTGTCTTTGCGAGAGCACAGCTCCTACCGCAATTTCGGATGCATCAACTTCCAATACGAAAGGTAGGGCTGGATTGGGATGTTTAAGAATGGTGGCTGAGGTAAACAAAGCCTTGAGTTCTTTAAAGGCCAGCTGCGCCTTAGGAGTCCAGCAAAACCGGGTCCCTTGTCTGATGAGTTCAGTGATGGGGGTTATTATCGAAGAAAATCCTTTGATGAACTTCCTATAGAAATTGGCGAAGCCAATAAAGTGCTGTACTCCTTTCTTATCTACAGGTGCAGGCCAATCCAGGATAGCGGATACTTTTTGAGGGTCCATCTTGATACCCTCGGGAGAGATCACCAGGCCTAGAAACTGAATGGATTGGAGCTCAAACTCACATTTTTCGAGTTTGGAATAAAGCCCATGTTGCCTGAGTCGGGTAAGTACGTTTCGTACATGTCTGCGGTGGTCGATCAGGGAAGCGGAGAAAAACAGAATATCGTCCAGATAGACTATGACGTACAGGTCCAGAAAGTCACGGAAGAAATCATTAACGAAGTGTTGGAAGGTGGCTGGTGCGTTACACAGGCCAAAGGGCATGACGAGGTACTCGAAGTGCCCGAATTGAGTACGAAAAGCCGTCTTCCACTCGTCCCCCTCTCTTATGCGGATCAAATTGTAGGCTCCGCGGAGATCCAACTTGGTGAAAACTGTAGCGGACCCCAATCTTTGAAACAGTTCAGGTACTAAGGGTAGCGGATATCTGTTTTTTATGGTAATTTTATTTAATTCCCGGTAGTCGATGCAGGGACGTAGGGAGTGATCCTTCTTCTCAACGAAGAAGATGCCCGCACCTGCAGGAGATGTGGAGGGGCGAATGAATCCCTTCTTTAGGTTTTCATCGATATAGGTTTTCAGGGTGCCCAGCTCCTGCTCAGTTAAAGGAAAAATCCTTCCGAAGGGAACTTCAGTTCCGGGTAAGAGTTCTATTGGGCAGTCATAGGGCCTGTGTACCGGGAGAGTCTCTGCCCCCTTCTTGCTGAACACATCCAGGAAATCCCGGAGTCTAAGCAAAGGCACTGAGATGGTGTAATGGGTGTTCCCAGCAGACAGTGTTGTTTGCAGTAATTGGAGAGAAACTGAATCTTTCCTGTGGACCAGTCGATGTTGGGATTGTGAGCTTGCAGCCAAGGCATTCCTAGGATAATTGGAAAGAGGGGAGAGGAGATGACATCCAGGCGTAAGAGTTCCTGATGTTCTGGGCCAATAGTGGACAGTAAGGGAACGGTCTCCTGGGTAACTGGTCCGGAACTGAGGGTGGAACCGTCTGCTAAGAATACTGCAAGTCCCTGGGCCTTGGGTTGGAGAGGAATACTATGGTTATCAACAAAGGTTCGGTCAATGAAGCCGCTGCATGCTCCTGAGTCAATAATGACCGGTACTGGGATGTTCCTTCCAGGAAGCTGTAACATAACAGAAAGTGTCAAATGGTTACCAGATCTGGGTAAGACAGGTGCACATAAAGAAGAGGACGGCAGGCACTTACGTCTCTTGTTGGGGCAGGCCCTCACAAAATGTCTGCGCGTCTTTTCTTCTAGGGTCAGGAATGGACGGAGCAGACCGAGCTGCATGGGTTCTGGAGCTTCTGTGGCTTGAGCAGAAGAGGCGGGAGGAACTTGATTCGGAGCACTAGGAACCCTGGGCAACATCCAAGTGGGACGTGGGTGGCTAACGGACCTCTCTGAACGTCTCTCTCTCAGACGGCGGTCAATCTGGATTGACAAGTTTATGAGCTCATCCAGCGTCTGAGGTATCCCAACACGTGCCAGTTCATCTTTGAGGGGATCAGATAACCCCAACCGATATTGGTGACGCAGGGCCGCGTCATTCCACTCTGTATCAGAGCTCCAACGTCTGAACTCTACGGCGTAGTCTTCGGCCGCTCTGCGGCCTTGCTGCAGGGAGTGCAAGGCGGCTTCAGCAGTAGCCGTTAGTTGGGGGTCCTCGTATAGCTGAGACATTGCTAGGAAGAGGTCATCCAAGGACTGCCTGGGTGAGGCCCGCTAGGTGCCTACAGAGTTCATCCATGGGGGAGGCCTCCTGCCCAGACTCGGTCATGGCTGCCTGATACTGTCAGGTCTCTCACTTACCAGACCGGAGAGTCCACTTGGGCAGAGGGTAGGCTCCCTTACATATCCGACTTGCGGCCCCTGGTAGAGCAGACAGGAAGCACACAAGTGCGGAGTGGTATGAGAGCCTGTGCAGGAGTCCGTATTTCGGAAGCTAGCAGTCTTCAGACAGCAGGTGATGGTTAGAGGCACAGGCAACGGATGCTGGGCAGGAGCTAAAGACAGGTCAATGCACAGGCTGGGTTTGGCAACAGGCGGGCAGCAGAGGTACAGGAGGAGCAGGCAGAAGCAAGGTCAAACAAGCCGGGGTCAGATGTAGGCGGAGGTCAGAAGAATCCAAAGGCAAGCCGGGTCGTCAACAGATCAGGAACTCAGGAACTCAGGAACACAGGAACTAGGAACAGGAAACAGGAAACAGGAAACAGGAACTAGGCACAGAGCTGTTGATCAGGCAGCACTGATCAGAGATAACAGCAGACCTAAATAGGCTGATTGGTGCCAAACGCCGCGCTCGTGCGCGCGCCGATACGCACAGACGCCCGCGCACCCGCCCGAGCGCGCCCCCGGACACTGGCGCACACACCAGCACCACCATGCACAACGCGGCCAGCCAGTTAAGACGCGCCAGTGCCCCCAGAAGCACGCGCCCCAGCACACACAGGAACGCGTGCACCAACGCGCCCCGGCGCGCACCGACACCCAACCAGGTAACCTTCTGACACTCCCAGTCTCTGGGAGCGCGTTGCACAGACCTTTCTGCAAGGCCTCCCGAAGATGTTTCATCCTCTGCTCCCTCTGCGACGGCAAGATAAGGTCCGCAACCTTACCCTTGTAACGTGGATCAAGGAGGGTTGCCAGCCAGTATTAATCCTTCTCCTTGATACCACGAATACAAGGATCCTTCCGCAGGCTTTGCAGGATCAGGGAGGCCATGCAGCATAGGTTTGCTGAGGCATTCGGTCCGGAGTCCTCTGGGTCACTAAGGACAACATGATCCGCAGCCACCTCCTCCCAGCCACGTACAAGTCCATGGGTTTCTTGGGACTGTAAATGATCCCTTAATGACTGCTGCTGATGCTGAGTGCCAGGCTCCACCTCCATGCTGACACAATCCTCCTCCTCCTCATCCTCGTTCTCTTCCTGTGTGATCGGCAGGTGCGCAGGAATACTGTCTGGATAAAGGGGGCCTTGAGAGCTAAGGAAGTCCTCCTCTTCCTTCCTCTGTTCTGCCTCAAGTGTCCTGTCCATTATTCCACGCAGCGTGTGCTCCAACAGGTGGACAAGGGGGACAGTGTCACTGACGCATGCACTGTCACTGCTCATCATCCTCGTGGCCTCTTCAAATGGTAACAGGACAGTGCATGCATCCCTGATCACGGCCCACTGGCTGGGGAAAAAAAACAAGCTCCCCTGACCCTGTCCTGGTGCCATAGTCGCACAGGTACTCATTTATGGCCCTCTGCTGCATGTGCAGCTGCTGCAGCATTGCCAACGTTGAGTTCCACCTGGTAGGCATGTCACAGATTAGGCGGTTCTTGGCCAGGTTAAATTCCTTTTTGTAGGTCTGTCAGCTGAGCACTGGCATTATATGACCGGCGGAAATTCACACAGACTTTCCTGACCTGCCCCAGGACATCCTGTAAGCCCGGGTACCTGCCCAAGAACTGCTGCACCACTAAGTTAAGGACGTGAGCCAAACAGGTCACATGGGTCATTTGTTCCTGTCGGAGGGCGGAGAGGAGGTTGGTGCCATTGTTGCAAACCACCATTCCTGCCTTAAGTTGGTGTGGCATCAACCATCTCTGAACCTGCCCCTGCAGAGCTTACAGAACCTCTACCCCAGTGTAGCTCCTGTCCCCCAAGCACACTAGCTCAAGCACTGCATGGCATCTTTTGGCCTGCGTACTTGCGTAGCCCCTTGAACACCTACGGAACACTGCTGGTTCCGAGGACAAATCAATTACGGCTCTCTGTTCAGATGGCGCTGTGATTGGCAAAGCATGCGGGTCATAGTGCATGCCTGGCCAATCATCAGCCAGCAATGCACTGTAATGCCGCAGTGAATTATGGGCCGCGACACGCCACTCGAATTTGGCACGAACGGCCCATATCGTTTGTAGAACGACCGAACACACGATGTTCGAGTCGAACATGGGTTTGACTCGAACACGAAGCTCATCCCTAATCACATCCCATTCAAAATTTATTCCAATAGGTATTCTGCTCTGTAATTGAAAGATCCAATAAACTCTCTTTTACATAGGAGGCACTTTCACAAAAAAAGTGTCAAAAATGTTAAAGACAATAGCTGGTTTTTGACAATTCCTTTATTAATGTCTTCTTCTTTCCCCGCTTCTTCTTCCATCCTCTTCTGGTCTTCCTTCTGTTTTCTTCTTCTTCCTCCATCTTGTTCTTCCCCCGCTTCTTCCTCTATCTTCCTCTGCTTCTTACTCCGGTCCTCTGCTTCTTCCTCAGGTCTTCTCCTCCGGCATCTTCCTTCCCCGCTTCATCCTCTGGATGATCCACCTCAATGGGAGTCTCCCGCTGTGTGACACTTCTTCCACCCAGTGACCCTGCCCCTTCTGATGCACGAGGACTTCCCTATGGCTTCCCCCATGGTGTCAGAGGGGGCGGGGTCACCCATTTACGTAAATGGGTGACCCCGCCCCCTCTGACACCACGGGAGAAGACAATAATAATGGAATTGTCAAAAACCGGCTATTGTCTTTTTTAACATTTTTGACACTTTTTTTGTTAAATGGTAGGGGTATATTTGTACCCCATTACCAATTCACACGGGGGGGCGGGATCTGGGGTACAAATATACCCCTACCATTTAACAAAAAAAGTGTCAAAAATGTTATGCAATTGAGCTACTGGCCTGTCCTGCATCCAGTGTTCAGTGCTGCTGGAGGGTTTGTAACCGATCACAGGGTGCGTCTGTCCACGACTCGGTCGATCTGGGGTCCCCTTGTTAAAGGGGGCTTCCAGATTCCAATAAGCCTTCTGCCCGCTTACCCCCACAACCCGCGGACAAGGGTTGTGGGGATGAGGGCCTTGTCCCTATCAACATGGGTACATCCTCCCCATGTTGAGAGCATGTGGCCTGGTACGGTTCAGAAGGGGGGGTGCTCTCTCACCCCCCTCTTTTCCTACGGCCTGCCAGGTTGCGTGCTCGGATAAGGGTCTGGTATGGATTTTAAGGGGGACCCCTAAGCCATTTTTTAAAAAGAAAATTGGTGCAGGGTTCCCCTAATATTTATACCAGACCTGAAGGGCCTGATATGGAATTTGGGGGGACCCCCACGCAATTTTTTTTTCAATTTTGTTTCGGGGTTCCCCTTAATATTCATACCCATGCCATTTTTTTCAATGAGTTTTATGTGTATTGCCAGGACCGACAATTCATTATAGCCGCGAGTACTTTTAAATGACTTTTTTTCCTTTAGAAATGTCATTTTGCTCTCGGACTGTTGTAAACACGGGAAACATGCACCACTTTACAGGCATACTATAGACACCCCCAAGTACGAAATTTAAAGGAATATTTCACTTTTATTGTTTCACTTTAAGCATTAATAAAATCACTGCTCCCAAAAAATGGCCATTTTTAAAACTTTTTTTGTATTGATACATGTCCCCTGGAGCAGGACCTAGGTCCCCAAACACTTTTTATTACAATAACTTGCTTATAAGCCTTTAAAATTAGCACTTTTGATTATTCATGTTCGTGTCCCATAGACTTTAATGGTGCTTGCGCGTTCAAACACATTTTTTGCCTGTTCGCATGTTCTAGGGGTGTTCGGCTCATCCCTAGTTATGACATAAAGTACATAAGATGTGTTGCAGTAAAAAAAAGTGTTATTTTTAAAAATTCTATCATCACTAGAATGTATATCCTGTCCTGGCAATATGTGGGAACAACAAAGGCTCTCAGAAGAGCCACATTTAAAGTTTTCTTTAAAATATAGCCAAGTAGGTGATTGTGTGCATACGCTATCAGATTAAAACAGACTTGGTGCTAAATGGTTGCCCTAAGATTTGTCTCTTCTAGCTACAAAGTCAACACCACCATCTAAAATTTGTGCACATACAGAATCATTAGAAAATAATGGTAAGTATTTTTGCACTATATGCTTAATCTGTTTATACTCCAAACTATATGGAATTACTAAGGAAGGTTTATTACTCCTTCTATTGCCTTTTTTTTGTGTACTTTTATTATGTAATAATTAATTTCTATTCTTGTTAAGAACAATGGAATAAGCCCTATCTAGATATCACCTGGGATATCCTCTGGACAGGAATCTTTCATACATAAATGAAGATTCTCTTTCAAAATCTAACTGAGAACTACAAATTCTGCGCAGCCTGAGAAACTGTCCTACTGGGATTCCCTTTATAGTGTGGTGTGGATGACTTGATCCAGCCAATAAAACACTGTTTCCTGCTAGTGCCTTTCTATATAGCTGATTGGAGACTCCATAAATGCTACCACTCAAACGTACATCAAGAAAGGAAATCACATGAGGGTCACTCCCACCTGTAAATCTCAAATTGCACTGATTGTCATTCAGATATGCTAAAAAAGTAGTGAGATCAACATCCCTTTTGCAGACAAAAATGAGATTGTCTATATAGTTTAAATATGAAATAATGTGACTCCTGCAGTGGTTCACATCTCCAAAGATGTGGGACCACTCCCACCAACCCATAAATAGGTTGGCAAGTGAGGGAGAAAATTTGGCTCCCATCGCAGCCCCACACGTCTGTGTCATGACCTTGCAGTAATACTTTCATGACCTGTCTGTCTCTTACCTGGTCTGTGTATCAGCCTGGAGGCTTGTACTCTCACACCTGCATGCTTAAGTAAACTTCCCTCAGTGTGGCCCCACCCCAGCCTCAACAGGAACCACTATTTAACACCGTATTCTCCAAGCCTGTCTTGCCGTGTAATATTGTGTGTTTGGCTTCCTGTTTCCTGCGTGCCTTGTGCTCTATGTTTGTCTTTGTTACCGATCTTGGCGTGTTCCTGACTATCCCTGTCTGCTTGTGACCCTGACCTTTGGCGTGTTTTCGACTATTCTTATTTTCCTGTGACCCTGACCTTTGGCGTGTTCTCTGTTATCCTTGTCTGCTAGTTGCCCTGACATTTTGCTACCTCCTTACTATCCCTTGCTGTCCTGGGCTGCTGTTTCCTCTCCATCCTCCTGTAGCCTACCGTAAACGTGAGCTGGGAGACCCTGGGGGCCGCGACCTGGAGAAAGTTTGCAGCCCAGGCCATCCTCACCATTAGAGGCTCTGGTGAACACCTGCTGGCTCTTAGACTCTGCGCCCTGGGGAATCTATGCTCTGACTCCCTGTGGGATCCGTGTTGGTGCTCCAGGGGACCTGCCTTCCTAAACCACCCCGAGTTCTATCCGCAGCAGTCAGCCTTAGGGTCCACTATCTTAGTGGTGCACTTCTGACCCCAACTGCGTGCATCTGTCACCTGGGCTCGGGTGACCTGACACTCTGGAGATAATGAACCCCATCAAAAACAAAATAGTTGTGAGTCAATAAAAAAATCTAGTTTCCTAAATGAAAACACATAATTCCAATGACAAATCAGTGCAATGTTGAAGAAAAAATGAGATGGAAGTATTTGCCAACGTGTGTGGTATGGAGGAATACAGACTGGACACCTCACATGTAATCCAGATATAGTTCTCACACCAGTCAAGTTTGACCATAACCGATAACAAATGATTAGTGTCCCTCAAATAGCTGGGTAAACGAAATACTCATGGCTGAAGTTGTCTATCCATCCATTGTCCGAAGCGTTCACTAAGGGATCCGATTCCCAAAACTATCAGTCTGCCACATAGTGGATCAAGGCCCTTGTGAACTTTAGTGAGACGATGGAAAATTGGTACAATAGGAAAGTCTGTAATTAATGTTTGTGCTTCTTTGGGAGTGAATGCTCCTAAACTTGCCCTTTTGTTAATCAAATTTATTAAGATATTTTTATATTTGGGGGTGTGGCCTGGACGGAGACCAAGATGGCAGCATAAGCTGATAGCTCCTGCAGCCCGGGGACCAAATCCTGCCTAAAGGGGAGCCTACACCTCACTAATAATATGAGCAGAACCACCCGGAGCTCCTCTGCATCTCGTGCCGCCATGGAACCAGGTACACAACTGGGCAAAAACATCCCAGACATCTTTCCATCCCAGAATCTGCTCGCACACGTGGAATCACAGGCCCAGACCCTGAACTCGCCTACTGCGATGCCCGACATGCAGACTTTGGGAAATTCTACCCCTTACATTGGATGAACACAGCCACCTAGTCTATTTGACCTTGAGAAAGTGGATTCGGACATTAAAAATACAGTTACGGCTGCGATTGCCGACCTAAAGTCAGACATTCAAGCAGTGGCCCACCGCATTGAAACAGTGGAATAAACCTTCCAGACGCATGCGGCCGCCATTCGGCAAGTGCAATCCACCTACGACTCCCAGCTCTCCCAAATGTTCGACCTCCACAGGCATGTGGAAGACCTCGATAACCGAGGTTGGAGGCATAACATCAGAGTGCGGGGAGTTCCTGAAAGTGTCGATCAGTAATAAGGTAGAATAAATTAGCTTTTAATAAATTCAGATTATCATAAAGTTTTTATATTCAAATGATTCAATGCATTTTGCTATATATATAGCCATTTGTATAACTTTACAATTCATTAAAGCCAGAAAAATATACATGAATACATATTCCATCAAGGAATCAATACATAGTATGGAATACAAAAAAATAATAATTAAAAAATAAATAGATTGATGACTATGCAGCTTAAAAAAATAAAAAATAAAATATAAAAAAGAAACAAATATATTGGAACGGCCTGAACAGATGCATCGTTGTATACACTAGGTTTTTGTTGGCTCTACGCATTTCAAGGCCTTTGTGCCTATCATCAGGAGCAAAAAACCATAGTGGTACTCTATAAATAAAAAATATGTTTAGAGAAGAAAAAAAAAATATGGACAAGAGGGGTTCCCCCATAGACCCAGCCTGCACACACACTTACATGGTGGTCCTCACAGTGATTGTGCGGCCATGAAATCCCCAGACCAAACCACAAAAGTCTTGCACGGGAGCTGAGGGGACGTGCTGCAGCAGACAAAGGAAAAAAATTAACGACGCCCGCATGGGTGGCAATGTGAAGGGTGGTGATTGTCAATGGGAAAAATCTTGAGTGAAAAAAGGCAAGAGATGAATAAAAGTGAATAGAGGCAGGAGAAAGAGAGAAAAAGGAGAAATAAACTGGGAATGAAAAGCAGAGTAATGGTGATGAGAAAAAGATGTGTATACCTGAATCCGGATATCCACAAACATAGGTGCCTGAGTGCATGATACTGGACAAATCCAGGTGTGTTGAGTGCGGTGTGTGAGATCCCATAGTGGCCGTGCCCCCGCAAACATATCCCCAACGTCACACGTTGGTCCGCAAATAGGAAGAGGAGGGGAGAACGCCGATAGCCCAGGGATCATGCTGTCAATTGTCCCGCAGCCGGCGGCGCCAACCATGTCATCCCCCGATGGGCCAACAGATAGCAAACACTCAGTCAGCAACGCTGCGTTTAAGAAGACGCCAGCGTGTCTGGCCGGGATGTGTGACATCGATGTGCAGTGAGGACAAACCCCGCCCACCCCACATCACAACAGGGCGGAGGGAGGGTCCACAGTGAGCGTCGCAGCTCCCGAATGGGACAAGAAGGCAAGGCCAAAAAAACCACAGACACCTACACCACTGCGCGCATGCAAGGCAAAAGACTAAAGAAGAAATAACAAAAGGGCTGAAATAAAAATGAACAATATATTGGATAAAACAACAACAACCTAGTGTATACAACGATGCATCTGTTCAGGCCGTTCCAATATATTTGTTTCTTTTTTATATTTTATTTAATTTATTTTTTTAAGCTGCATAGACATCAATCTATTTATTTTGTAATTATTATTTTTTGTATTCCATACTATGTATTGATTCCTTGTTGGAATATGTATTCATGTATATTTTTCTGGCTTTAATGAATTGTAAAGTTATACAAATGGTTATATATAGCAAAATGCATTGAATCATTTTGAATATAAAAACTTTATAATAATCTGAATTTATTAAAAGCTTATTTATTCTACCTTATTACTGCTCCCATGTGCTTATGAAAAGTCCAGCCAATTGCTCCTTTTTGATATTTGCTACCTCATGTTTGAGCGCACCCAGCTTTACAAAGGTAAATCCCAACCTAACTGAGGTAATACGATTTCTTGTATGTTCCCACGGAAGTTGACATTGCCTACAGGTTCAAGATTTTGTTAGATTCTATCGACCTCCCGTTCAACAGTATTCTACATGTCGCTTTGGGAGTACTCCTCTCTCTCCAGTAACACAATATTACAATGTAGTGATGCATGTGAAATGAGATTATTCCTCTACATTCTCCACCGATAATGTATCTATAGGAGTAAACGTTAATTATGCTGCTTTATTTTAAACTAAGGTTTTGATCTTGTATACGAGCACCTATTTGATACTCACCATCCTGACCACCGGGGATGTCCCTCCAAAATATTCTCAATATGCTTATACACCCATGTCTATGGCTTTTAGCCTGACATAATGATAATGAAAAATAATCATCCTAGGCTTCCTCAGGATGATTTATGCTTTACCCGATGGGGCTGTACATCCCTGGTGTTCAGATGCTTGTGCAATTACTCCAGGAATATCTACACATACCATACGTTTATTCTGGTCTGAGTGCGGTCTCCTTAAGCTCCCAGCAAGTACAGTTAACAACACGTATATATGGTGCTCTTCCCCAGACCCAATGTTTAAGGCTCCCCTTTTCCTACTCCGCCCCCTACCCTTCACTCTTCCCATTCCCCATTCACCTCCCTCACCCTCATTCCCGAGAAATGCCCTTCATGCCCTTCACTTGCAGATGGTTTTGAACTGAATAGAGGGAATTGGAGGTTGGACATCTTCTAAATGCTCACACTCTACTTTAGCGATAAACCTAGATGTCAATAATGTATGGTTGGTCTATTATGGTCTATTATACCTGTTATAAATGTTAACACTAATTGCCCTTTCTCTCCTGTTCCGGTTAATGTGGTAGCATGTTTTTTCTGTTAGTAGGCTCCCCACTTACCTACAGTTTTCTTTCTTTTTATTATATGCTGTATGTATATTTGCATTCTATTTGCGGGACCGATCCCCGGTCCGCAAACACCCTGAGGTCCCCGCCCTTTCTTTCTCCCCCACACAGCAGTTCCTACGAGATACCAGTTGACATTCCAGGTTTTCCCTCCTCCAGGTGGAATAGGATATCTAGCTCCACCTCTGGTTTGATCTTTTCTCTTCTCCTCCTTTCTCTTTTTTTTTCCCTTTTTTTTTCTCCCTCTTCTCCTTTCCCTTTTATCTCTCTTGCTTCTTCCTTCTTTCCTCTCTCCCTGTCCTTACCTTCAATTCTTTCCCTCTTCCCCCTCTCCTTTTCGACTTACTACCCCTCTCCTATCCCTAGTCCCACCCTGCGTAATTTGGTCGGGGCTGGGCCCGCACCCACCCCTCTCAACTGTCAATTTGAGTCACCCAATTCTCCTTAGCACAGTCCGCCTTTGAGTACAGTAGCCAAAAATAAATACTCGGGATTCATAATGCAAACCAAATTTCCAACCAATTTTACCTGACGTTGAAGTGCATATCCCTTAATGTAAAAGGCCTTAAGTTGCCGGAAAAACGATCCCAAGTCCTCTCATCGCTTTCCACACACAAAGCTCATTTTATTTTTTTACAAGAGACCCATTTCCGCTCTGACGCCATACCTAAACTCTCCAACCACATATATCGATCAGCCTTTCACTCCACCAATCCTGAAGCTAAGACTAAAGGTGTCTCTATATTAGTCTACAAACACGCAAATATTCACCTATCGGACTCTTTGATTGACCCAACAGTAGGGGCGGAACTACCACCATAGCGACCCATGTGGGCGCTATGGGGCCCGGAGCCGAGTGGGGCCCAGTGAGGATGAGAGCACCGCCGGAACAGTCTCCCAGCCAGGGGAAGAGAGAGGAGAGGAAGAGGCGAGCTGTCCGTATCAGCAGAGAGCTGAATTGCCCGATGTAATAGCTTTCATTAGAACTTCCAGTGTTGCTCACATCACATAGCTCCACCTCTTGGCCCGGCGCCTTTGATAGACAGAACGCCGATCCAATGCGGGACATGTGACGTCATCAAGGGCATTGGGCCAAGAGGTGGGGCTATGTGACGATGAGCCCCGGGAAAACGGGAAATTCAAATGAAAGCTATTACAGCGGGCAATCCCGCTCTCTGCTGATCCGGGTGGCTTGCCTCTTCCTCTGCATAGGTGAGGCTGTATGGGGCACAGGCAGACCAGGCTGTACTGGGCACAGGTCACGCTGTATGGGGCACAGGTCACGCTGCATGGGGCACAGGTCACGCTGCATGGGGCACAGGTCACGCTGCATTGACACTAGGGCAGCTGTGGGGGGGCTGTTTGCAGGGGGGCCCCATACAACATTTTGCTATGGGGCCCTTCTATTTCTAGTTGTAGTACACAGAGGCAGAGGATGTGATGTCATCTCTCCTCGGCTCGGCAGTTTCCGTTCCGGCGCCGAGGAGAGAAGACATCTGAGTAAGTGCACAAACACACACACACAGTAGAACATGCCAGGCACACTTTACACCCCTGATCGCCCCCCGATCACACCCCAATCACCCCCCCCTGTCACACTGACACCAAGCAGTTGTTTTTTTTTCTGATTACTGCATGGTGTCAGTTTGTGACAGTTAGAAGTGGTAGGGCAGTTAGTATTAGCCCCCTTTAGGTCTAGGATACCCCCCTAACCCCCCCTAATAAAGTTTTAACCCCTTGATCACCCCCCATCACCAGTGTCGCTAAGCGATAATTTTTCTGATCGCTGTATTAGTGTCGCTGGTGACGCTAGTTAGGGAAGTAAATTTAGGTTCGCCGTCAGCGTTTTATAGCGACAGGGACCCCCATATACTATCTAATAAATGTTTTAACCCCTTGATTGCCCCCTAGTTAACCCTTTCACCACTGATCACCGTATAACCATTACGGGTGATGCTGGTTAGTTGGTTTATTTTTTATAGTGTCAGGGCACCCACCGTTTATTACCTAATAAAGGTTTAGCCCCCTGATCACCCGACGGTGATATGCATCGCCCCAGGCAGCGTCAGATTAGCGCCAGTACCGCTAACACCCACGCACGCAGCATACGCCTCCCTTAGTGGTATAGTATCTGAACGCATCAATATCTGATCCGATCAGATCTATACTAGCGTCCCCAGCAGTTTAGGGTTCCCAAAAACGCAGTGTTAGCGGGATCAGCCCAGATACCTGCTAGCACCTGCGTTTTGCCCCTCCGCCCATCCCAGTCCAGCCCACCCAAGTGCAGTATCGATTGATCACTGTCACTTACAAAACACTAAACGTATAACTGCAGCGTTCGCAGAGTCAGGCCTGATCCCTGCGATCGCTAACAGTTTTTTTGGTAGCATTTTGGTGAACTGGTAAGCACCAGCCCCAAGCAGCGTCAGGTTAGCTCCAGTAGCGCTAACACCCATGCACGCACCGTACACCTCCCTTAGTGGTATAGTATCTGAATGGATCAATATCTGATCCGATCAGATCTATACTAGCGTCCCCAGCAGTTTAGGGTTCCCAAAAACGCAGTGTTAGCGGGATCAGCCCAGATACCTGCTAGGACCTGCATTTTGCCCCTCCGCCCGGCCCAGCCCAGCCCACCCAAGTGCAGTATCGATCGATCACTGTCACTTACAAAACACTAAATGCATAACTGCAGCGTTCGCAGAGTCAGGCCTGATCCCTGCAATCGCTAACAGTTTTTTTGGTAGATTTTTGGTGAACTGGCAAGCACCAATGGCGTAGTACACCCGGTCATAGTCAAACCAGCACTGCAGTAACACTTGGTGACGTGGTGAGTCCCATAAGTGCAGTTCAAGCTGGTGAGGTGGCAAGCACAAGTAGTGTCCCGCTGCCACCAAGAAGAAGACAAACAGGCCCGTCGTGCCCATAATGCCCTTCCTGCTGCATTCGCCAATCCTAATTGGGAACCCACCACTTCTGCAGTGCCCGTACTTCCCCCATTCACATCCCCAACCAAATGCAGTCAGCTGCATGAGAGGTATTTTCTTTATGTCCTCCCGAGTACCCCTACCCAACGAACCCCCCAAAAAAGATGTTGTGTCTGCACCAAGCGCGGATATAGGCGTGACACCTGCTATTATTGTCCCTCCTGTCCTGACAATCCTGGTCTTTGCATTGGTGAATGTTTTGAATGCTACCATGCACTAGTTGAGTATTAGCGTAGGGTACAGCATTGCACAGACTAGGCATACTTTCACAGGGTCTCCCAAGATGCCATCGCATTTTGAGAGACCCAAACCTGGAACCGGTAACCGTTATAAAAGTTACAGTTACAAAAACAGTGTAAAAAAAAAAAAAAACACAAAAAAAAATATAAAATAAAAAAAATAGTTGTCATTTTATTGTTCTCTCTCTCTCTCTATTCACTCTCTATTGTTCTGCTCTTTTTTACTGTATTATATTCTGCAATGTTTTATTGTTATGTTTTATCATGTTTGCGTTTCAGGTATGCAATTTTTTATACTTTACTGTTTACTGTGCTTTATTGGTAACCGTTTTTTTGTTTTCAGGTACGCCATTCACGACTTTGAGTGGTTATACCAGAATGATGCCTGCAGGTTTAGGTATCATCTTGGTATCATTCTTTTCAGCCAGCAGTCGGCTTTCATGTAAAAGCAATCCTAGTGGCTAATTAGCCTCCAGACTGCTTTTACAAGCAGTGGGAGGGAATGCCCCCCCCCACCGTCTTCCGTGTTTTTCTCTGGCTCTCCTGTCTCAACAGGGAACCTGAGAATGCAGCCAGTGATTCAGCCAACTGACCATAGAGCTGATCAGAGACCAGAGTCTCCCAAGATGCCATCGCATTTTGAGAGACCCAAACCTGGAACCGGTAACCGTTATAAAAATTACAGTTACAAAAACAGTGTAAAAAAAAAAAAAAAAAAACACAAAAAAAAATATAAAATAAAAAAAATAGTTGTCGTTTTATTGTTCTCTATAGTGAGTATTTATAGTGAGTATTTTGCAGACCCCACTTTTTGTCACAAAGTTTTGAAGATTGAAAAAAGAAAAAAAAATGTTTTCTTGTCTTTCTTCATTTTCAAAAACAAATGAGAGCTGCAAAATACTCACCATGCCTCTCAGCAAATAGCTTGGGGTGTCTACTCTCCAAAATGGGGTCATTTGGGGGGGTTTGTGCCATCTGGGCATTCAATGGCCTCCGAAACTGTGATAGGCAGTGAAGAGTGAAATCAAAAATTTACACCCTTAGAAATCCTGAAGGCGGTGATTGGTTTTCGGGGCCCCGTACGTGGTTAGGCTCCCAAAAAGTCCCACAAATGTGGTATCCCCATACTCAGGAGAAGCAGTTAAATGTATTTTGGGGTGCAATTCCACATATGCCCATGGCCCGTGTGAGCAATATATCATTTAGTGACAACTTTTTGTAATTTTTTTTTTTTTTTGTCATTATTCTATTTACTTGGGACATAAAATAATATTCAATGGGCTCAACAGGCCTCTCAGCAATTTCCTTGGGGTGTCTACTTTCCAAAATGGGGTCATTTGGGGGGGGGGTTGTACCGCCCTGCCATTTTAGCACCTCAAGAAATGACATAGGCAGTCATAAACTAAAAGCTGTGTAAATTCCAGAAAATGTACCCTAGTTTGTAGACGCTATAACTTTTGCGCAAACCAATAAATATACACTTATTGACATTTTCCCCCCTCACCTTCCAGGACAGCTACTTGAGAGATGATCGGCTCCGCCCTCTACAGGAAACACAAATCAGATAGAGTTTAAAAGGCCCCTCCCTTTCCTCTGCCCCTCAGTTGTTTTGTGTTTCCAGCCCCTCCAGGAGCACCGACACGTTTTTTGTTTTCCTATGGTCTGGTAACTGTGGTTGGCGGACCCCCTTCTCTGGTGTCTTCCAGTACTGGTTGTGGCCGAGTCCTGGATGATGGTCTGTACCAGAAGGGTTCCCGATTTCTAAAGGGTTACTTGCCTTTGAAAGAATGCTGGCAACTCCCTTCTTTCCCCAGCGCTGCTGTGTGGAAATGTGTCCTCCCAAATGCTTCATTCGGTGTTCCAAGATGGCGTCAGGAGGACTTCCGGTGATGCAGCAAGATGGCTCCAGAACCGGAAGTCACATGACCCACTTCCGGATGCCGAGTTCTCATAAGGAGCATGGTGTGGAGACACTGAGGACATGCTGCAGGGGGATGGCCTGCTAAAAACATCATTCTAGGTGCAGTTTTTCGCAGTGCAGCAGCAGTCCTCTCACCGACCATTCTCCGCTTAATTCATGGAACTTGAGGACAGGTCTGAGGATGGAACATCCGCTCGTATTGAACCAGCGGCAGCATCCGGGTCCCATATTGCCCCCAAGGTAAGCCCTGGTCTGTGGATAGCTGCAGCAAGGGACTTCTTTTTGTATGGATCCTTTTTTCATGGCCCTTGTTTCTGCTCTCTTCTAGGCCAAACCGGTGAAGAAGAAATGTGGGAACTGTAGAGCCAGGCTTTCTGATAGTTATAAAAAGCTATTTTGTGAGGATTGTATACCTCCCAGAGCTAGTTCAGAGTCTTCCGCCTTTAAGGAGTTAATGGCTTTTATGAAGGAGGTAGTGGATTCCTTTCGGTCACTGAATGACAGGGTTGCTAATATAGGCTCTTCCTCCTTTAGGCCCATAGCTCAAGATCCTTCAACGTCTGCCAGGTCCCTTCCCTTATTAGTATCTGGGACTATTAGTTCACGTAATACCTCTGATCTGGAGGAAGGGGAATATTCAGTCTCTTCTTCTGATGAAAAGTCTGCATCAGAGGAGGATGCAGGTAGTTCATCCAAGTATCTTTTTCCAGTGGAGGATATTGATGAACTATTAAAAGCAATTTATACCTCAAAGCAGATTGAGATACCACAGCATGCTCAATCTGTGCAGGATAAAATGTATAGAGGCCTTCAGGGACAGAAATCTAGAACCTTTCCGGTGCATCTCAATGGAAAGATCCTGAAAAAAGGTTGTTCCTATCCAGAGGACACAAAAGAAGATTTCCTTTTCAGCCTGACTTTGAGAAGGTTTTCTTTAAGTTTCCTAGATTAGATGCCCTTATGTCGCAGGTGTCCAAAAGAACAGATCTTTCTTTTGAGGATTCTGGGGTCCTTAAGGATCAAATGGATAGGAAGGCTGACGCATTACTACATAAGGCCTGGGATGCTTCAGCTGTTTCTTTAGGCCCAGCGGTTGCATCTACCTGTGTGGTCAGAAATTTAGATGTATGGGTACAGCGTCTAGATGAACTTCTGGCATCTGACACCCCCAAGGAAGAGATTAGAGAATCTCTCACACTCATTGCCAGATCAGTCGCCTTCCTAGCTGATGCAGCAGCAGATTCAGTAAAATCCGCAGCTAGGGCTTCTGCTCTCATTAATTCAGCTAGGCGAGTTATCTGGCTTAAATCTTGGGAAGGTGACCTTACCTCCAAAACTAAGCTCTGTGGCATTCCTTTCAAGGGTAAACTGTTGTTTGGTTCTTCTTTAGAAGAAGTATTATCCCGTTCCTCTGAGAAAGGTAAACGTTTCCCTTCTTCCCAAAGGAATAAGCCCCAGAATAAGAAACCTTTTTGTGGCTTCCAAAACAAGGCTAATTTTAAAGCCAACAGACAACAGGCTAAAAAGAAATGGTCCTTTAACAAAGACGAGCTCAAAGGGGAACTCCCTTTGCTCCTTCAGCCCCTTCCAAGAATACCCAGTGACGCCAGGTTAGGGGTAGGGGGAAGATTGTGCCATTTCATCAAGGAATGGGCAGAAATTTCCACCAATTCCTTCATCCTTCAAACTCTGTTAAAGGGTTACAGATTGGAGTTCAAAAATCTCCCCCCCCAGAGGTTTTTTCTTACCCATCTGCCGAGAGACCAGGAGAGACAGCAAGCCATGTTGGAATTGATCTCTGTATGGGAAACAGAGGGAGTTATTTCCCCTGTCCCAGTAGATCAGGAATTCCGGGGATTTTATTCTCACGTATTTCTGGTCAAGAAAGCTTCCGGTGGCTTTCGCATGGTCATAAATTTAAGCATTCTGAACCAATACATAGTTTACAGACGTTTCCGCATGGAGAACATTTATTCAGTAAGAAATCTGTTGTTACCAGAGGTCTTCATGGTGACCCTGGACCTTCAGGACGCTTATCTTCATGTACCTATCTGCCAGAGCCACCGAAGGTTCCTCAGGTTTGCAGTGCTTGTGGAAAACGAGCCATCTCATTGGCAGTTCAATGCCCTCCCTTTTGGTCTCTCGGCAGCACCAAGGATTTTCACAAAAATCATGGCCGAAGTCATGGCCTTTTTTCGGATTCAAGGTGTATCAATCGTCCCGTATATAGACGATTTTTTGATTTTCAGGGCAAGGAGTCCCTTATTCAAGACCTACAGTTGGTTTTGCTGACCTTTCAAAAATTGGGGTGGAAGGTCAATCAACAGAAGTCTTGCCTAGTACCCTCACAGAGAGTGCTGTTCCTGGGTTTTCTAATGGACTCTGTTGCCCTAAAGATTTTTCTTCCCGAAGAGAAAATTGTGAAAATTCTTCTCTCTGTGCAGACCGTCAAACTGCTCCCTCAGACCTCCCTTCGGCAGATCATGCAATTGCTGGGCCTAATGACTGCAGCCATTCCAGGGGTGCCTTGGGCTCAATTGCACTCCAGACCCCTTCAGGCTTTTCTTTTGTTCCATTGGGATCGCAGGAAAAATTCTCTAGATCAGCTGGTAAAGCTACCAGAAGGGAATTTTCTAGATCTCGCCTGGTGGGAGCAGTGAGAACATCTACAGAGGGGGAAGGATTGGGCACAGCATTGCCCGGTAAAGATTACCACAGACGCCAGTCTGTGGGGTTGGGGTGCTCACTCACAGGGGTGGCAGGCTCAAGGAGCCTGGTTGCCAGAGGATGTAGGTCGCTCCTCGAATTTCAGAGAACTTCTGGCTGTGAGGAAAGCACTTATGTCTCTGGGAGAGAGGGTCTATTCAAAGGACCTTTTAATATTTTCAGACAATGCCACAACAGTGGCGTACTTGAACAAGCAAGGGGCACTCGCTCAGAATCACTTCTGTCGTTAACGCAGCAGATTCTGTCCTGGGCAGAGATCTATGTCTCTTCAGTAAGGGCAGTTCACATCAAGGGGTCAGAAAATGTGCTGGCAGACTTTCTGAGCAGGGTGAGCATCAGTTCCAGCGGTTGGGAACTACATCAAGGCACGTTCCAGGAGGTGGTGCTAAGATGGGGTCTCCCCACAGTGGATCTTTTTGCCTCCAATCTCAACAAGAAACTGCCGCCATTCTTCTCTCTGGAGAGAGAAACAGAGTCCTTGGGGATGGATGCACTGTCCTTCCCTTGGGACTTCAGCATGGCCTATGCCTTCCCTCTATTTCCCCTTTTGCCCCTAGTGATTCGGAAGATTATTCAGGACAGAGCAGAAGTCATTCTGATTGCCCCCTGGTGGCCCAGAAGGAGTTGGTTCTCCTCTCTGAAGGCCCTATCTGTGTATCCTCCCTGGCCTCTTCCAGTTCGGAAGGATCTACTCCATCAGGGACCAGTATTGCATCCAAACCCTCAGACCTTCCATTTGACGGCCTGGAGGGTGAGCGGCGCATCCTACAGTTAAGTGGATGTTCAGAGAGGGTTATTCATACTGTCCTGGACAGCCGTAAACTGGTCACAAGAAGAATCTATGGGAAAGTTTGGAAAACTTTTATTTCCTGGCAAAGAAAATTTGGTTTAGATTCTTTTTCCACTCCCTGCATTTTAGATTTTCTGCAGGAGGGAGTGGAAAAGGGTCTCTGTCAACACCCTTAGGGTTCAGGTTGCTGCCCTATCTTTATTTTCAGAGAGAAGACTAGCGGTAGATCCCTTAGTCAGGAGGTTCCTTTTAGGCAGAGCTAGGCATACTCCCAGGATCCTCAAACATGTTCCTCCCTGGGATCTGTCGTTGTTATTAAATGCACTAACAAGGGCTCCTTTTGAGCCTTTGCATGAGGCTTCCCTGAAAATGATTTCTTTGAAGTTGTCCTTCCTTTTGGCTATTACGTCAGGACGAAGGATTTCTGATCTAGAGTCCCTTTCCTGTAAAGATCCCTTCCTGAGAATTTTAGAAGATAGGGTGGTGATTAAACCCGATCCACTCTATCTACCCAAAGTTTCTTCCAAATTTCATAGGTCCCAGGAGGTAGTCCTCCCTAGTTTCTGCACCTCTCCCAAAAATGCGGAAGAGGAAAGGTTTGGTCTTTTAGACGTAAAGAGATGTCTTCTACTTTATCTAGAAAAGACCAGTGGGTTTAGGAGTTCCTCCTAACTGTTAGTTTTGTTCAGTGGACCGAAGAAATGGTCCAAAGCATCTAAAAGTTCTATTGCTAGGTGGATTAGGGGAGCTATCTGTGAGGCATATAAAGCGTCAGGTCGCACCCCTCCTTCTAGAATTAGGGCCCATTCAACGAGATCCATGGCCACATCATGGGCAGAAAGAGCAGGAGCTTCATGGGAAGATATCTCTAAAGCTGCCATCTGGTCCTCCTCTCATGCATTTGTCAAGCCTTATAGAGTTCAGATGCTTTCCAGCCAGGACCTTTCCTTTGGTAGGAAAGTGCTTCAGGCTGTCGTCCCTCCCTAAGGTATTATATCTTGCTTATCCTCTCAAGTAGCTGTCCTGGAAGGTGAGGGGGGAAAACCCCCGTAAGACTTACCGGTAACGGTATTTCCAGGAACCTTCCAGGACAGCGTCTATATTCCCACCCTATTCTATTTTTTCACTGGTCAACTGTTTTCCTGGTGGTGGTGTGTTTAATGTTTTTTTATTTTTTTCCTCTGCCGAGTGCACCTTCGGTGGAGGTTACTTGATCTTCTAAACAACTGAGGGTCAGAGGAAAGGGAGGGGCCTTTTAAACTCTATCTGATTTGTGTTTCCTGTAGAGGGCGGAGCCAATCATCTCTCAAGTAGCTGTCCTGGAAGGTTCCTGGAAATACCGTTACCGGTAAGTCTAACGGGGGTTTTTTTTACTAAAGACATGTGGCCGAATACATTTTGGCCTAAATGTATGACTAAAATTGAGTTTATTGGATTTTTTTATAACAAAAAGTAGAAAATATAATTTTTTTTCAAAATTTTTGGTCTTTTTCCGTTTATAGCTCAAAAAATAAAAACGGCAGAGGTGATCAAATACCATCAAAAGAAAGCTCTATTTGTGGGAAGAAAAGGACGCAAATTTTGTTTGGGTACAGCATTGCATGACCGCGCAATTAGCAGTTAAAGCGACACAGTGCCAAATTGGAAAAAGTCCTCTGGTCCTTATGCAGCATAATGGTCCGGGGCTGAAGTGGTTAATGCCTCCCTACTCAAAGATCCTCTTTTACTTGAGCACATACGCACAAGCATCCAACAGTACCGACAGTACCGAAAACTCGAGTCTGGCCGTTTCTCCAATATCCCTCTGGGAAGCGCATAAATGTGTGAGCCGGTGTGAATTGATATCCATAGCAGCAAAAACCAAGAGATTAAACCAAGAAACTATTAATACTCTTCTGGAATCTATTAAATCCCTCGAAATATCTCACAAACGGACACAGGCACTCTCCACCTTACAGGACCTGGTCCATGCCCACTCCCTCCTTAGGGATGAACTAGACAAACGCTCCAGAAGGCGATACATTCTTGGCCAGCGGATATTTTATGAACGAGGTAACAAATGTGGCCGCCTTCTGGCGCGCACAGTTCAATCCTCTAAATTGTCCACCAGAATTCATCATATACGCAATCCTAAGGGAACTCTTCTGGCCAAGAATGAGGATATTGCTAAAGAATTTGAAGAATTCTACTCAAAACTCTATAATCTTTGCCCTGATCTAGCGTCCCAGACTAATCCAGAAGCGCGCACTGAACTCATTAATGACTTCCTTACGTGAAATAGCCCGAAGCCAATATCCCCCAACTAACACTTGAGCTTGAAAATCCCTTATCTGTAGCAGAACTGGAAGTAGTCATTAAACAAATGAAATTAGGCAAGAGCCCGGGACCCGATGGCTTCTCCCTCCAGTATTATAAAACTTTTGCGGATATCCTCTCCCCCAAACTTTTAGCCACCTTCAATGCATTATCAGATGCCCAGACTAATCTATCCAGAATGTTAACAGCCCACATCTCTGTAATACGCAAGGAGGGCAAGGACCCCTCGTTAGAATTATAGACCGATATCCCTCTTGAATGTAGACATCAAACTATACGCAAAAATCCTTGCTAATAGACTACTCCCCTTATTGCCAGACCTTATTTCCCTATATCAGGTGGGATTTGTCCCTGGTAGGGAGGCCAGGGACAACACCATTCGCACATTAAATCTACATCACTGGCTAACTTCCTCCAAAACCCAAGGTTTCCTCCTCTCACTGGATGCCGAGAAGGCGTTTGACAGGGTGGCCTGGGACTACATGTGGGAGGCTTTCCTGGCTATTGGAATTGGAGACCGCATGCTCGCCTTCATAATGGCACTTTACTCCGGGCCCTCTGCTGCGGTTAGGGTCAATGGCCACCTGTCAAACGCCTTCACTATTAGTAACGGCACACGTCAGGGATGCCCACTCTCACCCCTGATTTACATTCTTACCCTAGAACCATTTCTCAATAAGCTACGACACAACCCAGATATCCAAGGTATTATTGTAAAGGGGAGAGAGTTCAAGGTTGCGGCTTTTGCCGACGACATTTTGCTCTCTTTGCAAGCATCCCGCGTTTCTCTTCCAAACCTCCTTCATGATATTGACTTTTTTGGCAAAATTTCCAACTTAAAAATTAATCACGCAAAGTCGCAGGCCCTGAATATCTCCCTTCCTCTCCAGGAATTGACTCATTGCCAAGAGTCCTTCCCTTTCCACTGGGATAAAAATGCCATTACCTATCTAAGGGTCCAAATTCCAACTCATTTGTCAGACCTGTACCCATTGAACTTCCATGTGGCCTTACTTAAAGCTCAAAATTTTCTCAAAGACTGGAAAGCATTGAACGTTTCATGGTTTGGGCAGGCAGCCCTGATCAAAATGCTTATCCTACCATGTTTATTATACTTGATACAAGCAATCCCGATAGCCCTGCCACCCAGCTTCTTTTCAAACTACCAAAAAGCCTGTACGGTCTTTCTATGGAGAGGCTCCCCCCCATGAATCAAATACTCTAGACTCACCTTATCTAAACCCAGGGGTGGTATTGGGCTACCTGATTTGCGTAAATATTATATGGCATGTCACCTCACAAGGATCGCAGACTGGTATATTCACGCCCATAAAAAGTCCTGGATATTCCTTGAAAACACCTTTTCTTCTAGCTCCTTGCACCTTCTCCCGTGGCTATTCCCTAAACATTGGCCACAAACGATAACCACACCCCCAATAATATACCCGTCTCTCTTAACCTTCAGGAAAGCATCGATGAGTGGGACCCTCGCCTGCATCCCAGGTCCCCTAACTACATTAATAGGGAACCCTGCATTCCCTCCGGGCGACTCTGCCAACTTTATGCAAAAGGAATGGCCACATGAGGACGTGTTAGCTCTACATTTTTATCCCGATGGGAAAATCATTTCCCTGGATAAACTTAGAGAGATATTCAAAACACTCTGATTCTCCTTTTGGACTTATAGACAAATTAGGCACTTCCTCGAAATGCATACCTGCTAAACACACTGGACAAGACAGCTTAAGCCGTTTGAATCTTTGTGTTACCGCAAAATGCCACAAAGACACCTTATATCTCTCCTGTACACCTTGCTCTTAGAAGCTCCGAATCCGACCTTTACGCCCTCCCAAATTTCATGGAACAAAGATCTCCAAACACCTTTAACAAACGAGGAGTGGTCCACGGTCTATGAATACGCACATAAGGGTTCACTAAATGTCGCCATTCAGGAAAACGGGTACAAGATAGCCACCAGGTGGTATAGGACCCCCTCACGGCTCCACAAATTTTCTCCTACTATCCCCAATACCTGCTGGAGGTGTGGATTGGAGGTGGGTATGATGCTTCATGTATGGTGGGAATGTGTTAATCTCCAACCCTTTTGGAAAGAAGCCCATGGTTTAATCACACATATTACCACATTCACTCTTGATTACACCCCAGCTCAATTCCTCCTACACCACACATCCCTATCTAAACAGATATACTACAAGTCCTTAGCCATGCATTTGGTCAGTGCAGTCAGGTTATGCATCCCCAATCATTGGCGCTCTACGTGCACTCCAACAATCAGGGAATGGTTTGCAAGAATCTCTAAAACAAAAGATATGGAAGAGCTTATCCATATTTCACAGGACAGAATGCATAAATTTTCCGCTACTTGGGCATACTGGACTCACTTTACAACCACTGATAAATATCGTCAGTATCTCTCTCAGGGCCCCGTATGGACCTTATAGCTGTAAACACGTATTTCTTTAACTGGGTGTGGGTGTGGGCACACTCCCGACCTTTGTCTTCCTTGATGCATATCCACTTTCCTTCCCCCCCCCCCTTCCCCCCCCTCCCCCTTCCCTTTTGTTATGCTCTTCCTCTTCTCTCTCCTCTTCATTTCTCTTTTCTCTATATTTTCCTGTTTCCCCGAATCTTCTCTTTTCTTGTCAAAAGAAGTTTATTGAGTATACAATGTTATAAAGATACATAAAGATACATAAAGTAAGTTTACAAGGATCTATAAAGTAAGCTCATTGTTTTACAGTAGGGTTTATATAGATAAATATCATGAAATTTCAAATATTAAACATTGGGTTCACGTAAACCTAAATTAAAGATATATATCATTTCCTTAGTTACTTTTGTAGGTATTTAAATGATTTATACCTACTATACATATTGTTTACAAGTAGAGTGTATATAGGTCAAATAAATTCTGATAATGAGCTTTAATCGTAAGGTGGAGAAAAGGAAAGAGAAAGAAGAAAAAGGGTTGAAAGGTAGAGGTATGGTCCACAAGGTTGTCCCGCTCGTCAGTTTATTATTCTTTTTAGTTCTCTTTGAAGCCTTAGAATGGGTGTCTCTGTAAGTCATTTAATTTGTTACCATGGCAACAGGACAGAGTCATTGAAATTTGACAGGAACTGTTGTTTTATCCAAGGATGCCGAAGTTTTTCAAATTTTGGAATTTGATTTTGATCGATGGCTACCATCTTAGCATGGGACATTGTATTATTCATTCTGTGAATTGTTTCTGCTAGTACCAATGTAGGAGATTTCCATGCCTTGGCCACTGTTTGTTTTGCAGCCGTTATTAGTTGGATCATAAGTTTGAATTGAGAGAGTGTTAACCATTCCGGTTTTAGATTAAGTAAAGTTAAATATGGATCTGGTTGTATTATTTTTTTAAATATTTTAGATGCAATCACGAAGACTTCCTTCCAGAAGGTTTGGATTACTGGGCACGTCCACCATATGTGTAAATATGTGCCTATTTCTGGGCATCCTCGAAAACAAAGAGTTGAGGTATTAGGTGAATATTTTGCCACTCTAGCGGGTACAAGGTACCAGCGAGTTAGGACTTTATAATTTGTCTCCAGTGCTAAGATGTTGGGTGAAGATGACTTAGATGTGAGCCATATATTAGACCAGTCCGTGTCTTCTAAAGTTCGTCCCAGGTCCTCCTCCCACCTCTGAACGTAAGAGGGTCTATTAAGATTTGCTACTCCATATAATTGATTATAAAGTGATGAAATTGTACCTTTAGCAAATGGATCTTTTGTACAGATTGATTCAAAAATGGATAATTGGGATAATGGTGTATCCCCCTTTAGGAATGGTGTATAGAAATTTTTGATTTGGAGGTATCTAAATATCTCAGAGTTTGGTAGATCATATTTTTCTCTAAGCGATGGGAATGAAAGGAATGATTTAGATGCTATGAAGTCATTTAGTGTCTGAATGCCTGATGTTGTCCAAGCTTTAAAAGAATTTGGGTAGATCCATGCCGGATAAAAGGCCGGATTTCTGATAAAAGAAAGGAGAGGATTGTGTGGAGATTGTAACTGATATTTGGTTTTTAGTTTATCCCAGAGAGATAAGAAGTGTTTGGTTATGGGATTATGAATTTTAAAGCGGTCTTTAGGATCAAGCCATAATAAATTTGATATTAATAGAGGGTCATTTTCTGAAGCCTCTATAAATACCCATAATGGGATTTCCTGTTTTGCATGGTATTTGGACAGACTGGCCAAATGTGCTGCTCTGTAGTAGTTAGTAAAATTAGGGTATCCCAGGCCTCCTTTATTTTTGGGAAGATGTAGTGTGTGTATAGGTATACGTGGTTTAGAAGAGCCCCATATAAACGAAGTTGCTCTTTTTTGTACTATTCTCAAAAAATAGGAAGGAATTGGAATAGGGAGGACTCTGAATAGATAAAGCAATTTGGGTAGAATAGTCATTTTGATTGCATTAATCTTCCCTATCCAGGATAAAGGAAGTTGCGACCATTGTTTTATTAGATTTGTGATCTGTCTTAATACAGGAGGATAATTGGTTGAGAATAAGTCAGAATGAGATGCTGTTAAATGAATTCCAAGATATGGGATTGATTTTTCTGCCCATGTGAATGGGAGTGCAGCCCTAGCCGGGATCAATTCCATGTTTGTGAGTGAAATATTAAGCACTAGGCATTTCTTAGGATTAATCATAAGGCCAGATAGGGCTGCAAACCCATCAAGAGCTGGTATTAAGTTAGGACCAGAGACCTATGGTGATGATAGAAAAAGTAATATATCGTCTGCAAATATACATAATTTGTGTGTAATACCTCCTACTTCAATGCCAGTTATAGTTTGGTTTGTTGTGATGTATTGGGCCATGGGTTCGAGTATAAGGGCAAATAATAAGGGAGATAATGGGCAACCCTGTCGGGTACCTCTTTCGATATTAAAGGCTTCAGATTTGTATCCAGCATATTTTATATAGGCTTTGGGTTTATTATATAATGCTTCGATCCATGTTAAAAAGTGGGGTCCAAAACCCCATTTTTGTAATGAATATTGCATATATTGCCAGGATACTGTGTCAAATGCCCTCTTAATATCGAGAGATAGAAAATATAAAGGGATTTTCCGTTTTTTAGCAATATGTGCCAATAACACTGCCCTGCGTATATTATCGCCTGCCTGTCTATTTGGCATGAAGCCTACTTGATCTCTATGTATTAATTTTCCTATAATGCTATTGAGGCGTTTTGCTATTATTTTTGCTAATAATTTAATATCGAGGTTTAACAGAGAGATAGGCCGATAATTCTAACAGGAAGTATCATCAGAAAGAGGTTTTGGGATCATACAAACAATTGCCATTAGTGTTTCTTGCCGAAAAGAATGTCCATCTAGAAGTTTGTTAAAAGTTTTAGTGAGAATGGGAGAGAGTATTTCTGAGAATGTTTTATAGTATAAAGCCGAGTAGCCGTCTGGGCCTGGTCTTTTGTTAAGTTTTAGGTCTTTTATGGCGTTAGCAACTTCATCTATAGTTATAGGCTCATCCAAACTGCTTTTTTGATTCTGAGATAACTCAGGTAAGGTTATTTTTGAGAAGAAGGATTCAGCTTCTGTAGGATTAAATTCATTGTTTGTCTTGTATAAAGTTGCGAGATGTGAGTGAAATTTATTAACTATTTTAACTGGATTACAAGTGTAAACATTTTTTGATAATTTCAAACGTATTGGTTTGAAAGATTTGTTAGTTGAATTTAATGCCCGAGCCAAATATGTACCTGATTTGTTTGTATTCATGTAGAAATTGTGTTTGGAGCGTTTGAGGGATTTATCAACTGACTCAGTGAGAAATAGTTCGTATTCCAATCTAGATTTTTCCAGATGAGATTTTGTACTCTGAGATGGATTATCTTGAAATGATATGTAGGCTGCATTAAAATTGAGTTCTAGTTTTTTTGCTAGATTTTTGCGTTCCCGTTTAAATAGTGCCATTTGTCTTTGTATTGTACCACGCAAGACAGGCTTATGAGCTTCCCACAGTGTTATTGGGGAGATGTCTGTTGTGTTATTAATTGATATGTATTCCTTTAAAGCTTGTTCAATGGCCATCTGATGTAGTGGGTGTTTGAGCATTATGTCCGGTAAGTACCACGTTGGGTCATGCGCTTTTGGTATGGCTGAGGCTATAGTAGTGTATACTGCATTATGGTCAGACCACGGAATCGGAATTATATCTGATGCAATAATTTCTGGTATCATTCCTATTGTTAGAAAAATATGATCTATTCTGGTGAAGGTTTGATGAGGGTGCGAGAAATAAGTGAATTTCTTTTTCATTGGGTTACTTTCTCTCCATGAATCTACCAGATTGTATTTGGAAAGAAGTTGAGAAAAAGGTAATCTAGAGGTTATTTTGGATGGTGTAAAAGGTGATTTATCTAGAAATGGGAGGAGGACCTGGTTCGAATCCCCACACATTATCACTGTTCCTATTTTGTGTGTATTAATCACTTGTAATATATGTGAGAGGAATGGTGTAGGTTGTTTGTTAGGAGCGTAGTAGGAAATCACCGTGATTGCTGTATCCATTATATAACCCATGAGTATCAGGTATCTACCTTCTGGGTCTTTAATTTCTGATGATAAGGTGAATGGTGTGGATCGGTGAAATGCAATTAGAGTTCCCCTTTGCTTGGTACAGGCAGAAGCCGTGTAAATTTGTTGATAAAAAGGAGAAATATATTTTGGAGTAGAATCTTTGGTGAAGTGTGTTTCTTGGAGGCATACTATGTGAGCCTTCTTGTTATGGAAAGTACGGAAGGCTTTGGTCCTTTTTTGAGGGACATTTATTCCCTGAACATTCAGGGAAAGTATATTCAGTGGTGCCATGGCAATAGATCAAATAGTTTTGACTTACTTTTTGTTATGCAGAGCTGACTGCGCAGATCAACCTGTGTGGACTGAAGAGATGAATAGATAGAAAAGAAACCAGTGAATTCTGGAGTAAAGAGTAAACAAAAAACATATGAGATTAGATGATACATTGCATAAATTATTTTTTGCAAGTAATCACAATTTACCCGTGAAAGAGAATAAATATCTCTCTCAGGGGAATAAGTGCCTTCGTCACACTCCCACATAATATGGTTGGGAGAATGAGGAGGGCTAATGGGGGTACACGGATCTTCCGCTTACAGGAGAGAAGTGCTATGTCAAAAGACATCAAAATGATGTTTCATTAATTGGAGTGCAGAATATAGTTTTTGTTGAAATTATTTATTCCAGGGTGGTTGTATATGGTTAGTCTTGCCCTAGGCTAAATCATTCAGTTAGAAAGGTACTGTTAATAACTTTGGTATTGATGAAGATAGTTTGAATTATTTTGGGATTTTAACCCTTTTAGAGTAAACAATTACATATTTTATTCATACGCAACTGTTTAGATATGTTAACTCATAAAATTGAGGTTGTATTGCTTCAGATTAGAATAAACAAAAACATAATTCTAGGAACTAGTTAGGTAATAATATATTTGTTTTAAGAAAAGAAAGAAAAAGCTTCCATTACTTCTGGATTATTGAACATATTTGTCCTAAAAAGTAATAAATCTATTGTTATTACCTGATAATATATAACTGAACAAGAATTTCCTTATTTCACTTATATATTCTAAGGCTATATGAATCAGAAGTAATAAGAAATATAACTGGAATGTAACATGGTCCCACACAGTGTGTGACTATCAGAATGCAGTTACATTCAGTTATAAATACAGGTTTTTTATAGAGAACCATCTCTTAGTATAATAAATGAAGAGATATCAGGAATTAGGATGTCAGTCCATTGAATCTTCTTGGTCCATGGATGATGTGGCATAACGGCCTCTTTTGTGAGAATGATGATTCCCATTTTGTTCTGAAATTTTCTGGGTGCTGCCTGAAGGTGAAGATGACGCCATTCTTCTGCGTGCGGGAGTGTTGCTGCTTGTGGGTTCTGTCAGATTTAATTTTAAAAGGGTTTGTTGTAGTTCATCTGCTGATCTGCTTCTGTAAATTGTACCTTGGTAGTTAAATCTGACTGAAAAGGGGAAGCCCCATTGATACATAATGTTGTGGCGTTGCAGTTCCATTAGTTGGGGTTTCATGGATCGTCTTTTAGTAATAGTAAATTGGGATAGGTCAGCAAAAATTTGATAATTGTGTCCTTGAAAATTAAGTTCCTTTTTTTCTCTTGCAGCAATTAGTATTTGTTCTTTCGTTCTGTAATAATGAAATTTTGTGATTATATCACGTGGGGGTCCATCTTTCTTTTTGGCTGTGAGTGCTCTGTGTACTCTGTCCAGTTCTAAACGTTCAAAAGGGATATCTGGCTTTAGTTCTTGTAATAGAGCAGTAATAGTAGATTGCAGGTCTGTCACAGTTTCAGGTATTCCCCTTATGCGCAAGTTTGAACGTCTGGCTCTATTTTCGTAATCTTCGAGCTTAGTTTGAAGTATTAAATTTTCTTTTTTTAATTGTTCCAATTCTGTTATATTTTCTCGGGTTGTAATTTCAATTTCATCCATTTTTATTTCTAAGGCTGCGGTGCGGTTTCCCAGCTCTCTTATTTCTTTGGTTAGGCTTTTTGTTATTTGGTCTGAGGTTTGTTTTAAAGCCTTATGAAGCATCTTTTCAAATTGTAATAATATTACTGGGGATACTGAGGAGGCTTGTGGAGAAGTTTGTGAGAGGATTTGTTCTGTATCTGACTCAAATGGAGAGTCTTGCTGTGACATTTTCTGTCTGTGAGAGCGCCCTGATGCTGTATCTTGTGAGGTGACTGGAGCTGCTTCAGCTGCAGTGAGTGCCTGTGAGCTCTTTGTGAGGTGATTTTTATTTCTGCCACGGTTTCCTCCCAGTACCATATTTCCTGCCCAAACTTTCACAGTTTGTTCCCTGGGGCAAAAAGGTTCAAATGGATACCTTTTGAGCCTGCAGGCTCCGCTTTGTCCTTCTCTTCTCTCCTCAGCGGTGTGGAGCTCTAACAATGCATGTCTGCTCTGCTAGGCTCCGCCTCCTGCCCCCTCGAATCTTCTCTTTTCTTATTCCCCCCTCTCTGCTTTCCCTACTACTATATTCTTATATCCCCATATAACACGGTTGAACATATAAATCAATACTTGCAGATAACTGCGTATCCTGGAAGTTAACATATATGTTTTGTAGGAAATCTGTACACCTTGGCTATATGTCGAGATCGGTTTAATAACCCATCCCCTCCCCTGGGCTCCCGGGGGAGGGCTTGGGGGGAGGTGAAAAATGAGAAAGGACCCTCTGCCCTATGATGCTGTGTTTTCATACTCCGACTTATTCCCAGTTACCTCCTTTTAAGATGGACTTCCATGATGCTTCCTATAAATGATACGGTTATCTTGTCCTGTTCAAATACTGTCATGTGACAACTGTTTAACATTGTTTGTACAATTTTTTTATCGCACTGAATAAAATCTTTATGCAAAAAAAAAAAAGAAAATATTTTTATATTTATCTGTGGGGTTGATTTTAAGTGGAACATAGGTATCCGTGTCCCTTAACTGTCTAAGGGCCACATCCCTATATGTAACAACCACCGATCCCCCCTGTCCGCATTGCGGCTCATAATGTTTTTTTCTTCCATAAGGTTGTTCAAAGCAGATCTTTCTAGACAGGAGAGATTGTCTCCTTTAATTTGAGATTGAAATGCTGTGTGTAGGTAAATCAAACAGATCTCTCTCTACCAATTTATGGAATTTATCCATGTCCGGATTGTGGGACTGTATTGGATAAAAATCTGATGGCACACGGCAGGGAACTCTTCAGTTGCCACCACAATCAGCCCCGCATCCAGACAATGGAAACTGTTCAAACTCAAGATCCTCCATATCGATAATTGCACAATTCTCTATAAAGGACAAAACACTAGTATCAACAGGGAATTCAATAGTAGAAATATCATTTCCTTGTATATCATCGTCCTTATTGAAATAATGTCGACAAACAGTTAAGTTAGGAATACCCTTACTGTACCGTACTCTTGACCCTACAATAGAAATAAAACTTTTTCGCAGAAGAGAGTTTAACAAGACTCCTGGCCACTCATTTAATATTAGAAGAAAAGAGGTTTATGTCAAGCTAGGAGCATATAACAGGTAACAGTTCAGGTGTTCTGATTATGCAAAGAGTTCAAAGAACAAGAGCACATACCATGAGCAGGTCTGAGCAGAGCAGGTCAGCTGGGACTTGTAGTTCACCGCTTTAGATGTAGGTAGATGTTTGCTGGACCTTGTAGTTCACAGCTGCAGATGAGGATAGATGGTGTCTGGTGCTTGTAGTTCACCGCTGCAGGTGAGGATAGATGTCTGGTGCTTGTAGATCACTGCTGCAGATGAAGGTACTACAGTAGAATCAGGCAAAGCTTAGTCTAGGCAAGCTGGGTCATACACAGGAAGATCAGAGTCCAAACGGTACCGAATCAGAAGCAAGCAAACAGGGTCAAACGAGCCGGGTCATGCACGAAATACACAGAGCAGATATCAACTGGATCAAACACAAGGTAAACTCTAACACAAGCAATGAATGCTGATACAAGTGATTTAAAGGTGAGCTGGCCAATCATTGTTGTTTCCCAGGCAAAGGCTGTGTCAGGTGAGTTGTGCTGGGTCCTAAAGGGATCCTAGTACTGACAGTACCCCCCCCCCTTTCTCGAGGAGTTGCTCCTGCACCCCCAGGCTTACTTGGATAACGAAGATGGAACTTCTTCTTAAGTCGGTCAGCATGAAGATCACGAGCTGGGACCCAAGATCGATCCTCTGGGCCGAAACCTTTCCAATGAACGAGATATTGTAAGGAATTGCGCACTCGTCTGGAATCAAGAATAAATGCCACTTCATATTCCTGACTGTCCAACACATCCACAGGTTCTGGTTCATTTACTTGGAGGCTGTAATGAACAGGTTTCAACAATGAAACATGAAAGACATTTGGAATGCGCATGGATGGGGGGAGTTTTAAGCTATAGGATACAGGATTAACAATCTCTGAAATTTCATAGGGCCCGATGAATTTTGGGCCAAGTTTTTTAGATGGAAAATGCAGGGACAGATTCCTAGATAATAGCCACACTTTGTCACAAACTTTATATCCTGGTGCTTTTGAGCGCCTCGTCAGCCATTTTCTTAAAAGCCTGCACAGAGCGAGAATTAGCACGATTAACATCAGACCATATTTTGGAGAAATTTTCAATTGTGGTGTTGGCATCTGGCACATCAGAGGGTGGCAGATCAAAGGAGCACACATGAGGATGCAACCCGTAAACACAGAAGAAAGGAGAGGTCCCTGTAGATGTGCTGGCACAATTATTAAAGGCAAACTCTGCCCATGGCAGAACGTTGACCCACTCCACCTCATCATTGGCCATCAGACAACGTACCATCTTCTCTAGAGTCTGATTAGTCCTTTCTGTTTGGCCGTTTGTCTCAGGATGATATGCTGAAGAATATGATAACTTAATCCCCAGCTGAGAGCAAAGGGCCTTCCAAAACTGGGCTATAAACTGAGAGCCATGTTCTGAGACAATGTTAATTGGTGCCCCATGGAGCCTGAAAACATGTTTAATGAATAAAGATGCCAGTTCTTTAGCAGATGGAAGTTTCGGAAGCAGAACAAAGTGGGCCATTTTACTGAACCTGTCTACCACCACCCAGATCGTGGAACATCCCTGGGACAGAGGCAAGTCAGTGATAAAGTCCATAGATAAATGGGTCCAGGGACAGGTAGGCATTGGTAGAGGACGTAGGAGACCGGGCGGCTTAGAGGTACTGCTCTTGCTTCTGGCACAAACTTCACAGGCCTGGACGAAGGCCAACACATCCTGCCTAATCGATGGCCACCAGAGGTTGCAAGAGATAATCTCAAAAGTTTGTCTGAACCCCGGATGTGCTGCAGGTTTTGATACATGTACCTGCTGCAATACCTGCAAACGAAGAGCCAGGGGCACAAAAAGCATACCGGAGGGAGTGGAGGGAGGGGCTTCAGCCTGTGCAGGTAACCAGGCCTCAGAGATGTCAGTCTGGGTGAAAGCCAAAATCCTATCCTCAGAGATAATGGGTTGTGGAGGAAGCGGAGGAGGAGACTCTGAAAAAAAGCTGCGAGACAAGGCGTCAGCCTTAATGTTTTTTGGTCCTGGTAAATATGAAATTGTGAAGTCAAATCTGGAGAAGAACAATGACCACCTGGCTTGACGTGAGTTCAGTCTTTTAGCAGAACGGATGTATTCAAGGTTTTTGTGGTCAGTCAGAACTATGAATGGATAGCGAGCTCCCTCCAGCCAATGTCTCCATTCCTCCAAAGCGAGCTTTATGGCTAGAAGTTCTCTGTTGCCTATATCATAATTGCGCTCTGCTGGGGAATATTTCCGAGACAAGGAGGCACAGGGGTGGATGGCAGCATTTACAGAATCCTTTAGTGACAAAAGCGCCCCCACCCCTACTTCAGATGCATCTACCTCCACAATAAAAGGTAGCTCAGGATGGCGTAGGATTGGTGCAGAGGTAAAGGCTTTCTTTAACTGAGTGAAGGCTGCCTGGGCTTCAGTAGTCCATTTAAAGGTAGTCGGAGTCTTCCTGGTGAGAGAGGTGATGGGATGTGCAATGGTGTCAAAGTTCTTAATGAATTTTCGATAGAAATTTGCAAAGCCCAGGAAGTGCTGAACTGCCTTCAGGTCTGAAGGTGGTGCCCAGTCTAAAATGGCTTGAATCTTGGCTGGATCCATGGTGAGGCCTGTGTCAGAAATTAGGTAGCCTAGGAAAGGTACTTGTTTAATATGGAAAGAACATTTTTCAGGCTTTACAAAAAGGGAGTGAGTCTTTAATCGGGCCAATACCGAGCAGACATGTTTCTGATGTGTTTCAAGATTGGGAGAATATATCAAAATGTCTAATTATGCAAGCATGAAGCGACCCAACATGTCACGGAAAATGTAATTCATAAAGTTCTGAAAGACAGCTGGTGCATTTCTGAGACCGAAAGGCATGACAAGACATTCGTAATGACCATCCTTGGTGTTAAAGGCTGTCTTCCACTCGTCGCCTGCACGTATGCGCACCAGATTATAGGCTCCCCTTAAGTCCAGTTTGGAGAAGATTTTGGCTCCCTGGATTTGAGAGAACAATTCTGTGATGAGAGGAAGAGGATACCGATTGGGAACAGTTATTTTATTTAGACCTCTGTAATCAACACAAAGTCTCAGTCCCCCATCCTTCTTTGGGACAAAGAAGCATCCTGCTCCTGCGGGAGAAGTGGAGGGACGGATGAAACCCTTAGCTAGGTTTTCCTGGATGTATTCTTGCAAGGCAAGATTCTCTGGCTCAGACAGTGGAAAGACTCTCCCTCGAGGAGGTGTAGTGTCAGGGAAGAGGTCAATGGGACAATCATAACTGCGATGAGGTAGTAAAGTGTCAGCAATCCCTTTAGAAACACATACCAAAAGTCCTTATAACAAAGTGGAATCTGTTCCATTCTCACTTGACAGGTAGCAAGTCGAACAGGGTGCTGGATGCAGTTCTTTTTACACTGATTGGACCAAGCCAGAATATTTCCTGTTCGCCAGTCAATTACAGGATTGTGCTTCTGAAGCCAAGAAAGGCCTAGGATCAAAGGAGTGGATGGAGAATCAATGAAAGACATGAAATCTTCTCCCAATGCAGAGCCCCCAATTGTAACGTAAAGGGTTGGTGGCTTGGAGCACTAGATCTTGTGAGAGAGGCCGATTATCCACAGAAATCAGGCGGACTGGGCAATCTAGAGCATGAGTTTCCAGGGACAAAGAGGTAATCAGAGTCTTATCAATACAATTCTCAGCGACTCCAGAATATACCAAGGCCAGCAGTTCATGAGCCCCTGTCCCAAAGTGAATGAAAGGGGGTAAAAGAATACGATTGTCCCCCTGGGGAGATGAGAGCAGACCTAAGGTAACCTCCCTGCAATTACCTAGGTCCTGGAGTTTCCCGGACATGTAGGGCACAAACGGAGCATATGACCCTTGAGGCCACAATACAAGCATAGTCCCATGTTATGTCGGCGCGTGTGTTCCTGGGCAGATAACCGGGTGGAGCCTAACTGCATAGGTTCTTCCTCAGATTTGGCACTGGAGGTGGAATAGTCAGGTGGCAAGGGAGGTATATAGTTTGCCACAGCTGTAGTTTGTTCTCGTCTCCTCTCTCGTTGGCAGCGGTCAATTCTAATGGCTAGACTCATAGCCTCCTCCAGTGAGGCTGGGTAGGAGAAGTTGACCAGAGCATCCTTAATTGCATCTGAAAGGCCCATTCTAAATTGGCTGCGGAGTGCTGCATCATTCCAGCCAGATTCTGGGGCCCACCTGCGAAACTCTGAGCAATACATTTCAGCTGTGGTAGTTCCTTGCTTTAAGTTACGCAGGGTTGATTCTGCAGTAGCAGCATGATCTGAATCATCATAAAGCAACCCTAGGGCTTCAAAGAAGGCATCTACTGTTAGCAAGGCTGGATGGTTTGGTTCCAGGTTAAAGGCCCAAGCCTGGGGGTCACCCTGTAGTAGAGAGATAATGATTTGAACCCTCTGAGTTTCAGGGCCAGACGAGGATGGCCTTAACTTGAAATATAATTTGCAGCTGTTTTTAAAGTTGCAAAACCCTTTACAGTCACCAGAAAACCGGTCAGGCAAAGGAATTTTTGGTTCAGATGGAGTTTTTGTAGCGGTGGTAATAGAAGGAGATTGCACATTGGTGAGCTCTGTGGCCATTTCCTGAACTTGATGGGATAAGCGGCAAAGTTCCTGTGCAAACAACTGAGCCTGCTCAGGATCCATGATAGGTTTCCTTTATTATGTATGGCTCGTGTTAATGTCAAGCTAGGAGCATATAACAGGTAACAGTTCAGGTGTTCTGATTATGCAAAGAGTTCAAAGAACAAGAGCACATACCATGAGCAGGTCTGAGCAGAGCAGGTGAGCTGGGACTTGTAGTTCACCGCTGTAGATGTAGGTAGATGTTTGCTGGACCTTGTAGTTCACCGCTGCAGATGAGGATAGATGGTGTCTGGTGCTTGTAGTTCACCGCTGCAGATGAAGGTACTACAGTAGAATCAGGCAAAGCGTAGTCTAGGCAAGCTGGGTCATACAAGGGAAGATCAGAGTCCAAACGGTACCGAATCAGAAGCAAGCAAACAAGGTCAAACAAGCCGGGTCATACACGAAATACACAGAGCAGATATCAACTGGATCAAACACAAGGTAAACTCTAACATGAGCAATGATTGAATGCTGATACAAGTGATTTAAAGGTGAGCTGGCCAATCATTGTTGTTTCCCAGGCAAAGGCTGTGTCAGGTGAGTTGTGCTGGGTCCTAAAGGGATCCTAGTACTGACAGTTTAACCTTAAACTACGTAGAGGGTTCTTTACTGTAAGAGCGGCAAGGATGTGGAACTCCCTTCCACAGGCGGTGGTCTCAGCGGGGAGCATCGATAGCTTCAAGAAACTATTAGATAAGCACCTGAATGACCGCAACATACAGGGATATACAATGTAATACTGACACATAATCACACATAGGTTGGACTTGTGTCATTTTTGTAACTATGTAACATTTATTAATGTCCAATAAGGTATAAAATGGATCAAAATGTGAGTGAGGACAAAAGTTCAAGCCCTTGGATAAAAGGGAGGTTTCTTCATCTGTTAACACTCCTCTGTGTGACACATTTATCACATTGTTATAAGTACTTCTTCTGAGCTCTGAGGGCATAATGTGCCTGAGTAGAATTGCTTATGTTCCCCCGTCTTGTTTTCTTGTGATGAAACTTCTTACTGTTGAACTTGTGGTGTTTGTTTTTTGAGGACACGGGTGTATTTGCCTCATTGGTGACACCAGAAGTTCCAGATTGATCAGAAGAACCATCAGACACCGCAAGAGTGTTATCCATAATTTCTGGTTCTGTGTCAGAGAAGCTAACCCGTTTCTTTTGTGAATTGCCAAAACGACCAAACTTCCACATTAAACATTAAGTTCATAGTCCAATTTATGCGAAGGAGCTTCTCTTTCTTTCCAGCAAATATGTCCATGTCAATCTTGTTGACCTTTTCATTGAGTTCTTGATCCAACACAGCAAATTGGGTTACATGTTGCAACAGTAAAATCTCCTGTTGTAAAGCAGTAATCTCATCCTGTAGATTTTCCAATTCGCTGGCCTTATAAGCAATGATCAAATCCATCAAATCAACAAAACAATTGGAAAGAATATCATTCCACTGTTTAATTTTTCACCTCCTATGTAAAAGAGGATTTTTGGATCTTTAAATTACAGAGCAGAATACCTAATGGATTAAATTTCTATTGGGATTTGACACATTATTAAAAATGATAGTACTTATTTGGACAAATCCCATCTGTATTAATTTTAGTTCTCTATCTATATGTTGTATTTTTTGTCATATTTTTATACATGAAGCCTGATGTATACCATTAGTGTATTTTTTTACATGGTTTTGATGTGTATATTTATTGAAATGAAAATGTTTACTTCTGCTTTTTCTGCAGTCTTTATGTAACATTTTTCTATGCATTTTTATGTGCATTTTTTTTCCTTGTGACTTCTTTTATATCTATTTTTTGCTGGTTCTATTGTTATATATGTTCTGTTTTGTACAGATGATCTTTCAGGATTTTTGATCATTGATTGTTTATCATTTCTGCTTACCAGTGTTTTACATTGGACATGTACATATACTGTATGTGCCATTAATGGAACCGGATATAGGTATATGTGTGTTTTTAAGACCAATACTAATATTTTTTCCATAATGTTTCTTTTTTTTATTAACAACATATGTGTCTATATATTATTTCCTATGTTAATTTTATTATGCTGTGATGTTTGTCTGGAGCAAAGCCAATTAAGCACTTCAATATTATTCAGCTGTGTTAAGAATATATAAGGTGTATGTTCGCTAGTGCTTAAAGGTTAAGACTAAGCGAAGAAATTTGTGAAATGTGTCAACCACGCTCCCCTCTGTTGAGTCATGATGCTGCTGCCTTTGTAAACGTTTTTGATGTTGGATGCTTTTAATACAATAAAATTTCTTCCTTATTCTTGGAGTGCGGTCATTCACTTTTGCCTTTGAATCAGCATTCCATAATGGGACTGTCGTTTGCCACCATTATGGACAAGGAGAAATTAGCATTTTTTAGATCTGGAAATGTACCACATTGGTAATAAAATCCATGCTAGGAACTATACTAAGCCGGCAGCATGAAACTCTTTCCTTCATTATAAAAGCTGTCACCACCCCAGATGGCTTATTAATATTCCCAAAAGCCAATTCTGTAGACTTAAAAATAACTGTCCTCGAGAAACAGATTATGACATTCAGAGTGAGATCTTAAAAAGAAATTCTTTGATAAAGGTTTTCCCTCTGAAATTGTGGAAACAGCTTGTTTGCTCTATAAAGACAGAGCCCCTATTCCACGTCACTTGAAGCATGCTGATAATGAGAGTGTATGGTGTTGCGCCTAGTGCCCTTAGTAGAGTCAATTAAAAAAAATTGTGTTGAATTATTATAAAGTGCAAACAAAATCTGAAACTTCCTCCTTAGTGTCCTTGGTAAATAATATTGGTGGATACACAGATATAAGCGAAATAATAAACAAAATGTGCACTTTGAAAAAAAATTGCAACAAAATGGCATAATCGCAAAATCACAATCTCACAATAAAATTGCATAAAACTGAAAAAGTCCTTAAGAGTTCAACATGTGTATGCAATTCATAAGTGAGTCCATAATAATACCAAACGTAAGTGCAAACAAAGTCTGCAATCTCAATCCCTAGTGTCCTTAGTGAATATTATTGGTGGATCATACATAGATAGCAATTGCATAAAATCAAACACTGGTTCCTAGATGTACAATAACAGTGCAAATAAATATGAAACACAATCTCAACAAAATGGCATAATCGCAAAAATACAAAGTTGCAGCATAAATAGCAACTGAAAAAAATCTTTAAAAGTGCAAAATGTAAAATCAATTCATAGGTGAGTCCATAAATTAGGATAATATTCTGTAATCAAAAAGGTGCTGGTGCTTTGGTGATCCCCACCACCTCTCAACTAATGCGCTCACCTCTGTTTGACCTCTCTTACTAGGTCAAATTCCGCCTTCTCCTATAAAAAGAAGCAAAAATACTCTTGCGCACAGGTGTATTGGCTAGAAAGTCCCAAGGGTTCAAGAAGGACTATGGATTTCGGCCTTGCTGCTCTCAAGGATGGGATTGTCCTGGTGTTAAATGAAAAGAAGAAAAAGAGCGCACCAGCCTAGTGCATTATCCTTGACAGATTTATTAATTAAAAACAAGATAAAAACTACTCACAAAGGTCGAAGAAAAAATCGCATAGTATATGACACAGAGGCAAATAATCCAGTGGTAGCAGTTTTCCAGGTCCCAGGAAGGAGGCGTACGGACTACTGCTGGCTTACAAAAACTTACTCGAGATAGGAACGCCTTTAGAGATGGAAAGGCCTATTAATGGACTCAGAATCGACCCAATCAAAACAAAAATTACCAATACCAGGGGCACCAACCTACTCCTTCACAATCTGCTTCCAATTTACCCCAACCTCACGCCCATACCCTTCACAAATCAAAAACAGGGCAAAGCACCAAACGCACATTTCATGGCGATCCTAATGAGGGACAACAGGCGAAAAAATTAACTCTTGATATCCCCAAGAAAATCAACTCCCTCACGCCTACACATGAGTTAACCTCAAAAACATCAAATACACAAACCAACACGCACACCCCATCAAGGGAAGTTACTTCCCAATCTAATCCCCCAACTATTGGCTCACTGGACACTATTTCTAATGATCCATCTTTTTTTGAAAAGATTCTGATGGGTGTTCAACTCATACAACCCAATCTCAATACATGTACACAGATAGCACTTTAATTGCCCCAGATATTGATAAGGAGCAGGAATTGAATGAGTTAAATCTAATCAATCTATCATCGTATAAACTCTCCCAAGATGAGGTTACTGTCCTTAAAAAAGGCCTAAATTTTTTCCCTAATCAAAATGTAGATAAATTTGAAATCTACAAGGACCTTCAACTTTTCATACGGAAACTGATCTTAAAAAAACTCTACCATAGACAGAAAGGGTCGAATGATCTGACCCCACAAGAAAATCAGGCATTAAACCAGCTGGTGTCCCTCCTTGATGAAAATGACCAAACTGATCTCATTGACGAGATCGATCTTTTCCAAATTCTAGAGTCAATCGAAACATCTAATGAGCCCCCCAGGATAAACAAGTCCACATTAAAGAAAAAAATCGGACTTCTGTCCAGCACCCAGTATCCACCCTAATGCAGCGGCTTTCCTTAAACTAGTAAATAAAGAATTAGACAAGTTAAAAATTCGCACAAATTCCCTAACAATTTAACCAAAGGAGGAATGACAGCACTTAAAATGCTCTCAAATAACAACCAAATCACAATAAAAGCTGCGGATAAGGGTGGGAACATCGTTGTACTCAACAACGAAAATGACACCAACATGTGCAATAAAATTTTAAACAACTTGGAATGGTACCGTCGGATACCGGCAAGTGTTGTTAAAATATACAATGATGAGTTCTACGTATTGGTAGATATGGCCTACTCTAACTCAATAATCACCAAATCTCTTTGGGAATTTATTAGGAATAATTTCCCCCGCACACCGGTCTTCTACTCATTACCAAAAGTCCATAAGGACACTTATAACCCTCCTGGAAGACCGATTATTTCCGGTGTAGGGGCGATTAGTGAAAACGCCAGCAAATTAGTGGACGAAGTTCTTAAACCGTTTGTTTCATCTTTACCTTCTTTTGTTAAGGACACACTTCATTTCTTGCAAATTATTGACAGATTGGAAATTCCTGAATATGCATTACTGGTAACAATAGATGTTGAATCTCTTTATAGCTCCATTCCTCATGAGAAAGGCGTAGCAGCCATTAAACACATTCTTCGTACAGCTAAAAATGTGGATCCTATATATGGAGAGTTCATCATCTCATTGTTAGAATTCATCCTCAGTCACAATGTTTTCTCTTTTAACGGCTCCCACTACCTCCAGGTGCAGGGGGTTGCGATGGGGACATGTTGTGCCCCATCGTATGCCAACCTGTACCTGGGGGAGTGGGAGGCCATGTTCCTGGGTGACGAGACTTTATCGATGTACACGAACCACATACTTGGGTGGTACCAGTACATCGATGACCTCTTTATTATTTGGGATGGATCGATCTACTCCAACAGTGCCTTTTGAGGATGAACCGTAATGATTTTAACCTCAACTTTACGATGTCATTCGACAATCACTGTGTCACATTTTTGGATGTGGAGGTCTACAGAAGAGAGGGAGGAGCCATCATGAGCAGACTGTACAGAAAACCTACCACGAGCAATGCAATTTTGCATGCCACCAGCTTCCATCCTAAACCCCTTTTGGATTCAATCCCGTATAGCCAGTACCTTAGGGTAAGATGCAATTGCTCCAACGACGACACTTTTAGAATAGAGGCAAATAAATTACGGGATAGACTACTATTACGGGGCTATTCCCACGCCTCACTCAAACGATCTTTTAAGAAAGCCTCTATGCAATCTAGAAATGAGCTACTTCACTCAGAGAAAGACAAAAAAACAAATAAGAATGATACCAATACCACTAGAATCATTACAAAATATAATAATCAACATAGACAAGTTAGGAATATCATAGGAAAATACTGGCACATGCTACAATGCGATCCAGCACTGGGACTCTTCGTTCCCCCCAAACCTCTCTTTACCTTTAAATGAACTACATCTTTAAGAGATAGAATCACTTCTAGTGAGTTTAGGGGGGAAGCAGGCAAATCCCACTGTAAATATAAGGGAACCTTTAGATGTGGGGCTTGCAACTATTGTAAATTTATGCTCACGGACAAGAACCCGACCCTCCCGAATGGCCAAATTTTCTATCCCAAACACTTCGCTAACTGTAAAACTCATGAAGTAATCTATATGCTTCTATGCGAATGCACATGTTTTTACATCAGAAAAACAAAAACAGAGTTTTGGAGGAGGGCATACAGACACATACTGGGTATGAAAACCTGTGACCCCGATCTTCCACTGGGGAGACACACTACAATGGTACACAACAGTGAATTTCCGAAGATAAAATTTCTCATTTTGGACCGGGTGCACCTCGATTCCAGGGGGGGCGACTGGAACAAGACATTGTTACAAATGGAATCCCGTTGAATATACAATCTACCGTAAGGGCCACCCAATCTCTGGGTTTAAATGAAACCATTTGGTTTAAGCCCTTCCTTGAGGGTTTTTCTTCAGGTGGCAGGGAACAGTAATTCCACTATTTGTCTCTGCCCCCTTTCTCTATTGTTTCGGTCCCTTTACCTGAGATCCGGATGCACATATTTGGTCCCTATTTCTGTCTCTTTAAATTTGACAGCGATCTTACCTTTACTTACTGCCATTATTTTGGCGATCAATCATGAAAAAGTTGCCGATATATATGATTAGAAATCGCTATAAATACGTATAATATTGATAATACTTTTTTGAGAACCATAAAAACTCTGGGCTCAAAAAACAGCATCCATCCGAATGTCAGTAATATTATATTTGATACTACTTATATACATCCAATTCTACACTCTTTGTTAGCCCCATATAGTATGTGTCACTTTATGTCATCTGTCACAGTGCTCGGTTTATCAACTCTATCTACATATATATGGATTATATATTTGGCATCAATGTTTTAAAATTATAGAAAGATCTTTTGTGTTTTCTGATCCCAACTCATGTTTATGGTTTATACAATTGATTACTGTTGCAGATCTTTCTTTTCTGTTTAATGCAATGTTTATGTTTGATTAATAATCTCACAATGCACACTATATGCATAGTCTTTCTCTGCTACTTATTACTATAGTTCATTCAACATGTAGTCAGATAGGTTACCTGTTACCCAGTTCCCCCTTGCTATGCCCCTGTTTGGATCTACTGCCAATTTTTCAATGTAATGTGGAGGGTGGCGGGTGGAGTGGGCATGGCCACGTCCCGACGTGGACGCCTGCGCGTGCGCGTTCGGGACTCGGCGGCTTTCGCTCCACCCGGGGGGGCCATTCATGGTGTGCCTGCCCCTCCTCCTTCCCAAATGATCAGCTGTTGTTTGTTTTCATCCACTGCTGATTGGGGAGGAGGGCTTTATATACTGAGACACTGCTCACGCCGAACATCCGCTCCATTCTGCAGGATGATTTCAGCCTGAGCAGATATCTAGCTTCTTGGTGTTAAAAAGTAAGTTAATACCCTACTTTTCCTTGACTAGTATTTCAATCTAGGTTACACTGACTACACTCCAAGAATTACCTTGTGCATCCTTACCTGCTATGTGATATGGTATTTGCTATGTCTTTATGGCTCAATTTGATTTATATAATTGTCACATTTGTTTAGCTTTTTTTTAAAAAAAGAGAAAAAAAACTCTTTTTTTCTCTATGGTCTACTCCAACTGGCTTGGTAGCCATTTATACTATAAACTATTTCACTTTCTCATACTATTTATGACACTGGGCAACCCATGACAGTCCAGTCTCTTTATAGATTTGTTAATTTTCTAGATACTGACACATTTGAATATTTCAGCTGCAAATAATATACAGTTGGAGAGTCTGCTCTTCCAATTAAATATACCTTCATATTCCTTTTTTTCGTCATTACCCCTAGCTATCCAAGACATATCGATCAAGCTAATACAATATCCTTTACGTACCTCTTTGAACCATCCATCGAGCCACTATCAGGTATGGTTTTCTTTTGCTATCAACATCTCATCAAAACCTTATTTGCATTTATTATACAACTTAAAAGATCGGCCACTATATATGTGTACTATTACATTTTGCAGGACCCGCCCTCGGCCTCAGTGGAGCTCCAGGTTCCTTAATTTCGTTACTCCCTCTTTTGGGCCCTTTCTTCAATTTCTGAAGAAAACACCACCTCTCTACATACATATGTAAAAAAATTCCTTCTTTTTGTTACTGGTACGCATGAAATCTACCGTAAATCGGGAACACGCTGGATAGACAAATAATGTCAGTGCCTTTGTTTTTAACTGTTTTGGAATGCCAAGTCAGCTTACACAGTGTTAATGTAAGTGAGAACAAAATGTAAAACATGATATATATATTTTTGCATGGTTATATATACCTATATGCTAACTATCTCTTGCTAATACACTATTACTTTCAATATAGAACCTTCTGTAAACCTTTATCCACCCCCGAGGAAGGAGGCTAAGTAACTCCGAAACACGTCGGGTGCAAGAATATTGGTATCAACACTATATCTGTGTACAAATACATGATTCACATTCCTTATAAGAAGTGTTATTTTTGCTTGATGTCTTTACTATGTTTTCAAGTTAATAAATCATTGTCTTTATTATACATACTCCTTCTACGCTTTTTTACATGTGCCTTTAAAATCCACCACTAGGGGAACTTCTTGTTTTTTGTACACCAAACAACAAAGAGGATCTCTCCTTGCTCCTCATCAGCTGAGATCTCCAACCCCACTACACCTTCAGTCCTCTCTGAGACCTGCACTGAGAGGAATGATGGTGTAGAATTAGGTGTGTCACAGCCAAGTACTTGTGGGCAATCTGCTTTCGGTACACCGACTTCAGATTGTACCAGGCAAATTTCCCTGCCCCAGCTGCTGCACCGCCGAAAGAAGTTCGCTCCCAGCCATCCACATGCCCAGCGGTTGAAAGCTAGCTTGGCAAAATTGCTAGCACTTCAACTGCTGCCTTTTCAGTTGGTAGACTCTGCCCCCTTCCGTGAGTTTGTGGAATGTGCAGTTCCTCAGTGGCAGGTACCCAAACGCCATTTTTTCTCTTTTTCTCACGGAAGTTGATTCCGGCTCTCTACCGGCATGTGAAAGGCAATGTCCATGCATCGCTGGACAAGGCGGTCAGCGGTAAGGTGCATATTACCGCTGACTCAAGGTCCAGCAGGCATGGACAGGGATGTTACCTAAGTTTCACCACGCATTGGGTGACTCTGCTGGCAGCTGGGAAGGATGCAGGACAAGGTGCAGTAGTGTTGCAGGTTGTTCCGCCACCACACCTCCAAAATGCCACTACTAATGATTGTGACACACCTCTCTCCTCCACCCCCTCCTCTTCTTCTTCCTCCATGGCCTCTTCCTGTGCTTTGTCCTCGGAACCAGAGGTGCTCCGTAGGCATTCAAGGGGCTATGCAAGTACGCAGGCCAAAAGATGCCATGCGGTGCTTGAGCTGGTGTGCTTGGGGGACAGGAGCCACACTGGGGCAGAGGTTCTGTCAGCTCTGCAGGGGCAGGTTCAGAGGTGGTTGACGCCATGCCAACTTAAGGCAGGAATGGTGGTTTTGCGACAATGGCACCAACCTCCTCTCTGCCCTCCGACAGGGACAAATGACCCATGTGCCCTGTTTGGCTCACGTCCTTAACTTGGTAGTGCATCGGTTCTTGGGCAGGTAACCGGCTTACAGGATGTCCTGAGGCAAGCCAGGAAAGTCTGTGTGCATTTTTGCCGTTCATATAATGCCAGTGCTCGGCTGGCGGACCTCCAAAAGGAGTTTAACCTGCCCAAGAACCGCCTAATCTGTGACATGCCCACCAGGTGGAACTCAACGTTGGCCATGCTGCAGTGGCTGCACACACAGCAGAGGGCCATCAATGAGTACCTGTGCGACAATGGCACCAGGACAGGGTCAGGGGAGCTTGGTTTTTTTCCCACGCCAGTGGGCTATGATCAGGGATGCATGCACTGTCCTGTCACCATTTGAGGAGGCAATGAGGATGGTGAGCAGTGACAGTGCATGCATCAGTGACACTGTCCCCCTTGTCCACCTGTTGGAGCACACGCTGTGTGGAATAATGGACAGGGCACTTGAGGCAGAACAGAGGCAGGAAGAGGAGGACTGCCTTAGCTCTCAAGGCCCCCTTTATCCAGACAGTGTTCCTGTGTGCCCGCCGATCACGCAGGAAGAGAACGAGGAGGAGGAGCAGGAGGATTGTGTCAGTATGGAGGTGGAGCCTGGCACTCAGCATCAGCAGCAGTCTTTAAGGGATCAGTCCCAAGAAACACATGGACTTGTACGTGGCTGGGAAAAAGGGGCTGCGGACCATGTCATCCTTAGTGACCCAGAGGACTCCGAACGGAATGCCTCAGCAAACCTACGCTGCATGGCCTCCCTGATCCTGCAAAGCCTGTGTAAGGATCCTCGTATTCATGGTATCAAGAAGGACCAATACTGGCTGGCAACCCTCCTTGATCCACGCTACGAAGATAAGGTTGCGGACCTTATCTTGCCGTCGCAGAGGGAGCAGAGGATGAAACATCTTCGGGAGGCCTTGCAGAAAGGTCTGTGCAACACGTTCCCAGAGACTGGGAGGTTACAAACTCCTGTTTCTGGACAACGCGTTGCTGAGGCTTCGGTCAGTCAAAGAAGGAGCGGTGGAAAAGGTGGCCGTCTGACCGATGCATTCAGACAATTTTTTAGTACGCAGCCCCAAGGTATGATCGGTTCCAGCAACCATCGCCAGCGTCTGTTTTACATGGTGCAGGAATACCTAGGGGCAAGATCTGACTTGGACACCTTTCCCACGGAAAATCCTCTGGGTTACTGGGTCTTGAGGATGGATCACTGGCCAGAGCTTGCACAGTATGCAATTGAGCTACTGGCCTGTCCTGCATCCAGCGTTCTTTCAGAATGCACATTCAGTGCTGCTGGAGGCTTTGTAACCGATCACAGGGTGCGTCTGTCCACCGACTGGGTCGATCGACTGACCTTCATAAAAATTAATCAGTCTTGGATCACCACCAGCTACCAAGCAGCTGATGCTGAGTTAACCGAATATTTTTTTTTAAATCTCAGATTCCTTCAAAGACTGCCTATGCTGATGTTGAGTGACTATCCTGAGTAATTATCCTCTTCCTCCTCAATGATCACGCTGATAGCTTGTAAGAACATTTTTGGTTCTGGGCGCTGCCACCAGTGCCTAAGGCCCAATTTTTCAGCCCCTGTTTAAGAGGGGCGTGTAATTACAATTTTTGATGCAATACTTTGCAGCAGGGCTCGTTTCTGCGTTCCAACTAGAGTATCTGTGAGGGGTTGCAGTGTTGTAGCACCAGCACCACCACCACCACCAAAGGCCCAATTTTTCTGCCCCTGTTCAACAGGGGCATGTAATTACAATTCTTGATCTAATATTTCACAGCAGGGCCCTATGAGGGCTTACAGTGTTGTGGCCACAACAACACCTAAGGCCCAAACTTACAAACGACTCCTACTTGCAAACAGAAGGAGACAACAGGAAGTGAGATGAAATCTACCCCTAGGAAGGGAAATTCTCTCCTGTAAGAGTTAATATGGGAAAAACTTTTCTCCTTTCCACTGATGCTTTATCACCAATCCTTGTTTCACAAAAAAACCCAAATTTTCAAAAAAACATTTGTCATTGGGACAAAAAGTGAGGTGAAATCTTCTGAAGAGGAGCACAGACAGCAAAACAAATGTCACAGGGGTGATAACCCTTCCCTATGTTTTCCAAAAAGCTTAAAATAGATTTTTTGGCTGGAGCTAAACACGTTAATAATGTACCAGTTCAAAATTACAAACAGATTCTACTTAACAACAAACGTACAGTCCCTGTCTTGTTTGCACCGCCTGTATACTGTTGTTCAGAGTACAGAGCCTGTATGCTGCTGTTTCGTTTTTTAATTTGGGTGCGGGGTTCCCTTAATATCCATACAAGACCCAAAGGGCCTGGTAATGGACTGGGGGGTACCCATGCCGTTTGTCTCACTGAATTTCATCCACATTGCCAGGACCCGACATTACATTAAAGCCGCAAGCAGTTTTAAATGACTTTTTTCCCTTTAAAAATGACATTTTGTGCAGGGACTGTTCTAAGCACGGGAAACACGCGCCACTTTACAGGCATACTATAGACACCCCCCACGTACGATATTTAAAGGAATAGTTCACGGTTTGGTTTGCACCAGAACCTGCGAACGGACTGAAAGTTTGCGCAAGCTTTAGAACCCCATTAAAGTCTATGTGACTGGAATGTTCGAATAAAAAGTGCTAATTTTAAAGACTAATATGCAAGTTATTGTGCTAAAAAGGGTTTGGGGACCCAGGTCCTGCCCCAGGGGACATGTATCAATGCAAAAAAAAGTTTTAAAAACGGCCGTTTTTTCGGGAGCAGTGATTTTAATGATGCTTAAAGTGAAAAAAAAGTGAAATATTCCTTTTAAATATCATACCTGGGGGGTGTCTATAGTATGCCTGTAAAGTGGCACGTGTTTCCCGTGCTTAGAACAGTCCCTGCACAAAATTACATTTTTAAAGGAATAAAAGTAATTTAAAACTGCTTGTGGCCCGGCAATATGGATTAAAATCAGTGAGACAAATGGCATGGGTACACCCCCCCAGTCCAATACCAGGCCCTTTGGGTCTTATATGGATATTAAGGGGAACCCCGCACTCAAATTAAAAAAAGGAAAGGCTTGGGGCCCCCAGGCCCTATATACTTTGAACAGCAGCATACAGGCGGTGCAAACAAGACAGGGACTTTATGTTTGTTGTTAAGTAGAATCTGTTTGTAATTTTGAACTGGTACATTTTTAAAGTGTAGCTCCAGCCAAAAAATCTATTTTTAAGCTTTTTGGAAAACATAGGGAAGGGTTATCACCCCTGTAACATTTTGTTTTGCTGTCTGTGCATCTCTCACCTCACTTTCTGTCCCAATGACAAATGTTTTTTTGAAAATTTGGGGTTTTTAGTGAAACAAGGATTGGTGATAAAGCATCAGTGAAGAGGAGACACATTTTTCCCATATTGACTCTTACAGGAGATAATTTCCCTTCCTAGGGGTAGATTTCATCTCACTTCCTTTTGTCTCCATCCATTTGCAAGTAGGAGTCGTTTGTAAGTTGGATGTTTGAAATGGGCCCTGCTGTGACATATTATATCAAGAATTGTAATTACATGCACCTGTTGAACAGGGGCAGAAAAATTGGGCCTTTGGTGGTGGTGTTGCCACAATACTGTAAGCCCTCAGTTACTCTTGGTGGGCGCAGGAATGGGCCCTGCTGTGAAATATTAGATCAAGAATTGTAATTACATGTCCCTTTTGAACAGGGGCAGAAAAATTGGGCCTTGGGCACTGGTGTTGGTGCCACAACACTGCAACCCCTCACAGATACTATAGTTGGAGCACAGGAATGAGCCCTGCTGCAAAGTATTGCATGAAAAATTATAATTATACGCCCCTGTTAAACAGGGGCAGAAAAATTGGGCCTTGGCCACTGGTGGCGGTGCCCAGAACTAAAAATGTTCTTACAAGCTATCAGCATGAAAATGAGGAGGAAGAGGATTGTGACTCAGCATAAAAGGATAGCCACTCGGCATAGGCAGTTTTGAAGGGATCTTGCATTAAAAAAAAAAATCGGTTACATCAGCATCAGGTGCTTGGTAGCTGGTGATCCAAGACTGATTCATTTTTATGAAGGTCAGCTGATCGACCGATTCGGTGGACAGGCGCACCCTGTGATCGGTTACAAAGCCTCGAGCAGCACTGAATGTGCGTTCCAAAAGAACGCTGGGTGCAGGCCAGTAGCTCAATTGCATACTGTGCAATTTCTGGCCAGTGATCCATCCTCAAGACCCAGTAACCCAGAGGATTTTCAGTGGGAAAGGTGTCCAAGTCAGATCTTGCCCCTAGGTAATTCTGCACCATGTGAATTAGAAACTGGTGATGGTTGCTGGAACCGTGGACTAAAAAGTTGTTTGAACGCATCGGTCAGACAGCCACGTTCTCCACCGCTCCTTCTGTGACTGACCGAAGCCTCAGCACCACGTTGTCTAGGAGGACCAGGAAATTGTAACCTCCCAGGCTCTGGAAACGCGTTGCACAAACCTTTCTGCAAGGCCTCCCAAAGATGTTTCATCTCTGCTCCCTCTGTGATGGCAAGATAAGGTCTGCAACCTTACCCTTGTAACATGGATCAAGGAGGGTTGCCAGCCAGTAATCATCCCTCCCCTTGATACCATGAATACGCGGATCCTTCTGCAGGCTTTGCAGGATCAGGGAGGCCATGCAGTGTAGGTTTGCTGAGGCATTCGGTCTGGAGTCCTCTGGGTCACTAATGACGACATGATCCGCAGTCACCTCCTCCCAGCTACGTACAAGTCCATGGGTTTATTCGGACTGTAAATGATCCCTTGAAGACTGCTGCTGATGCTGAGTGCCAGGCTCCACCTCCATGCTGACACAATCCTCCTCCTCCTCGTCCTCTTCCTGTGTGATCAGCGGGCACACAGGAACACTGTCTAGATAAAGGGGGCCTTGAGAGGTAGGGAAGTCCTCCTCTTCCTCCCTCTGTTCTGCCTCAAGTGCCCTGTCCATTATTCCACGCAGCTTGTGCTCCAACAGGTGGACAAGAGGGACAGTGTCACTGATGCATGCACTGTCACTGCTCACCATCCTCATAGCCTCCTCAAATGGTGAAAGGATAGTGCATGCATCCCTGATAATAGTCCACTGGCGTGGGGAAAAAAACAAGGTCCCCTGACCCTGTCCTGGTGCCATAGTCACATAGGTACTCATTGATGGCCCTCTGCTGCGTGTGCAACCACTGCAGCATGGTCAATGTTGAGTTCCACCTGGTGGCATGTCACAGATTAGGCGGTTCTTGGGCAGGTTACATTTCTTTTGGAGGTCAGCCAGCCAAGCACTGGCATTATATGACCTGTGGAAATGCACACAGACTTTCCTGGCCTGCCTGAGGACATTCTGTAAGCCCGGGTACCTGCCCAAGAACCGCTGCACTACCAAGTTAAGGACATGAGCCAAACAGGGCACATGGGTTAGTTGTCCTTGTCGGAGGGCAGAGAGGAGGTTGGTGCCATTGTCACAAACCACCATACCTGCCTTAAGCTGGCATGGCGTCAACCACCTCTGAACCTGCCCCTGCAGAGCTGACAGAATCTCTGCGCCAGTGTGGCTCCTGTCCCCCAAGCACACCAGCTCAAGCACCGCATGGCATCTTTTTGCCTACGTGCATGCATAGCCCCTTGAACACCTACGGAGCACCGCTGGTTCCAAGTACAAATCAGCACAGGAAGAGGCCATGGAGGAAGAAGAAGAGGGGGTGGAGGAGAGAGGTATGGCAGAATCACCACTAGTAGAATTTTGGAGGCGTGGTGGCGGAACAACCTCCAACACTACTGCACCCTGTCCTGCATCCTTCCCAACTGCCAGAAGAGTCACCCAGTGCGTGGTGAAAGATAGGTAATGTCCCTGTCCATGCCTGTTGGACCATGAGTCAGCGGTAATATGCACCTTACCGCTGACCGCCCTGTCCACCGAGGCCAAGACATTGCCTTCCACATGCTGGTAGAGAGCCAGAATCGTCTTCCATGAGAAACAGTGGCATTTGGGAACCTGCCACTGAGGAACCGCACATTCCACAAACTCACGGAAGGGTGCAGATTCTACCAACTGAAAAGGCAGCAGTTGAAGTGCTAGCAATTTAGCCAAGCTAGCATTCAACCACTGGGCATGTGGATGGCTGGGAGCGAACTTCATTTGGTGGTGCAGCAGCTGGGGCAGGGAAATTTGCCTGGTACAATCTGACTTTGGTGTACCGATAGCAGATTGCCTGCAAGTACTTGGCTGTGACACACCTAATTCTACACCTTCATTCCTCTCAGTGCAGGTTTCGGAGAGGACTGAAGGTATAGTGGGGTTGGAGATCCCAGCTGATGAGGAGCAAGGAGAGGTCCACTTTGTTCTTTGGTGTGGGTCTTTTAGGTATGCTTGCCAATGAACTGCACGGTAGGTCGACATATGTCTGGTTGAGCATGTGGTGCCCAAGTGGGTGATGTTTTGGCCACGCGAGATACACTTGAGACATATGTTGCAAATAGCAGCGGTGGGATCTGATGCACTCTCCTCCCTCGTTAGAGATGTGCCTCCTCCTCCTCCTCTCTCCTATCAGGCACTCACATGGAGTCAGTGACCTCATCATCCCCTCCCTCCCTCATCACTGGAACAAAGATGGCAGTATGCTGCAGCTGGGGGAACATGACTGCCAGATTGCTGTCCTTATTGGGCACCCCCTCTCTCTGGGCTCACGTTACAGCCTTCCTCTAACCATCATCAGAGCCTTCAAAACGCTGGTCATCCTCCTGGAGCATGTACCCAACACTGTGGTCAAACAGTTCGGGGGACTCCTGAGAAGGACATGGTGGGGCTAGGGAAGCAGTGACTGATGCCATTGAGCCGAGGGAAGAGGCCGCATTGGCAGCTGCTTTGCCAGACAAAGTACCCTGAGCCTGGGTGAGAGAGGATGAGGATGGCTTGGTCATCCACTCTAACAAGTCTTCCGCATGTTGCGGCTCAACACGGCCAGCAGCTGGAAAAAAGGACAAGTGTGTCCCACGGCCACGTGCTGATGAGGATGCACCGTCTCCACAACCAGCACTGTTGCCTCTAGACACAGAGCCTGCCTGCCCTCTTTTATTGGCTTGTGACTCTCTGCCTCTCCTTGTTGGCCTTTCAGACATACTAATGGCCTGTATTGAGATGTAGCTGCACAAAGCTGGGATGTATATGTGTATATATATATATATATATATATATATATATATATATATATATATATATATATATATATATATATATATATATATAATACTGATACTGCAGGTAGCAGAATAAACTGCCTGCCTGTAGTATTATTAGTATGAGAACACCAGCAATTGTCTTCAGGTAGCTTTAGGTGCACACTGTGCAGAGGACGCAGTACGTTAAATGTAAATACTGCAGCTGCCTGCCTGTGGTTCTAATAGGATCAGAAGAACACCACCAATTTCCTTCAGGTAGCTTTAGGTGCACACTGTGCAGAAGACACAGTACACTAACTGTAAATACCGTAGCTGCCTGCCTGTGGTGTTAATAGGATCAGAACAACAGCAATTGTAGCTTTAGGTGCACACTGTGCAGAGGACGCAGTACACTAATGCCCTGTACACACGGTCGGATTTTGGGCTCCATCGGACTATTTCCATCAGATTTTCCGACACACAAAGTTTGAGAGCAGGCTATAAAATATTCCGACAACAAAATCTGATCGCGTCAATTCCGACCGTGTGTGGACAATTCCGACGCACAAAGTGCCATGCATGCTCAGAATAAATTCAGAGAGGAAACTGCTCGGTTTGGTAAAATTAGCGTTCGGAATGGATCTAGCACTTTTGTCACGCTGCAATGTTTTAAATTGTTTAATGCAGCGCACTCTCTTCTTCTTTATAATGCTTGTTTATTATTTCTCGTGATTTCATCAATATAATATTTTTATTTGTCACATCTACCGAAAAAATATTTTTGGGATGTTTTCAGATTAAATTTTTTTTTATGGATTTTTTAAAATCCTGATCTTGTGTTTTTTATTCTTAATTTTTATTTTATTTTTTGCTCCACAATAGTTTGGTGTGTGTTTTGTGTGTCAAGTTACCACAACACCATTATTATCTTGTGTTATTTAATCTCAAGGAGGTTGCTTGGTGTTGGTGTCTCTTGTTAATTTCACATTGTATTTTTGAAATGTACCTACCTCCTCACAAACAAACTGTCTTTTTTGAAGGAAAACACACATAGGCGACTATAATAAATCAAACCAAAAATGTATTAAGGGCTCATAACCAAAGAAAGAGGGAGGCAACGCTGGAGAAACAGCAGAAACTGGTGAAGCCTTTGGCCCCCAGGGCACTCATCAATTATTTTCAGGCAAAATTGGTGGCCTGAGGAGTCCATATATAAGGGAGTTCAATCTGGTCCAGAAGTCCAAAAGAATCATGAACAGCAGCAGATGACATACATGTCCCCAGGCTGTGGTAATACAAGAGCCTGCATCTTTTGTCAGACCAGACTGAACCCAGGCCATCACTTTCTGGTCTTCCTTCCACGCTTCCTTCCACGCTGTGTCTGTGGTGGTGTTGTGGCAGGAGAAGGAGGAGGATGGTCCAACTCACTCAGGTGGGTATTGGGTGTGATTAAGCCCCTCAACCCCTTATTTAATGTTTGATAAATGAGTTCCTCACACATGAGGCGTTGGCCCTCCTGCATGTCCTGCAGTTTGGTGGCAGCCATGGAGGCAAAGGCCTCTTCACGAGTGGAGAAGGCTCTGAGGGACGCAGAAGCCTCCTGAATCAGCCTAAACGCTGAATCCTCCACATTACTCCCCTTCCTGGGCCTTTTGTTTGTAAGGCGGAGGGGAGGGACCTGCGATTCTGTCAGGATCCTACTGGGCCCGTCCTTCTCCTGGCTGCCATTTAGCCCCGCCTCCTCCTGGCTGCCACATTCCACAGCCTTCTCCTGTGTGCCACATTCCACAGCCTCCTCCTGGCTGAGGTCTTCCTGTGTATGAAAAAGGGACATAGTTTTAGTTTTTTCTTCATCAATCACACACAATTTTCATCTCATGACTGTTGCAAATTGAATGTTAACAAATATAACAGACTTTCATTCTGAGCCCAGCATTTTTCATTCTTGTCCCAATTATTTTTGCCCACTACTGTCTATTGATATGTAAAACACTTTATTAAATCAGCAATTAGTGAGTGATCAATAATATCTAGTATACATCATTTATTTATTGACCAGAAATCTGTAGAACAATGCTATACCTGGCTCAAGCTGGGGTCCTTCACTTCTTCCTGGCTGGAAGTCCCAGGTTGGACATCGGAAGCCTGAGCTGGGGTGGAAGATAGGGTGGAAGGAAGAGTGGAAGGAAGGGTTGAGAGGGATTCCCTGACTTCAGTCTGGTCTGACAGAAAACGAAGTCTCTCATAGTACCACAGCCTGGGGACATAAATGTCATCTGCTGCAACTCCTGATCTCTGGGAATCCTGGACCTTCTTTCGCTCCCTAAGATATGTGCTCCACAGGCCACCAATTTTGGCTTTAAATAGGGGATGGTTGCTGTGGGGACCACCGGCTTCACCAACTCCAGCAGTTTCTCCAGCACTGCCTGCCTCTTTTGTTTATTATTATAATGTGGATTTTTCACCTGCCACAGACAGGGCAGCTCCCTGTACTTGTCTATAAAAAGGGGATGAAGTTGTGGTCATTGAAGCCATCCATTTTATCTGCAATACACAAGACAAACCCTAATGTCAGGCTAAAGTCTCCTAATCTTGTCCCAATATAGGCCTCAATCTCTAAGCAGTATAGGCCCAAGTTTAAATGTTACCTTCGTTATCACGATCAGTGCTTACGATACTCCTTCCTCGGCTCACAGATCGTACGTACTACGCACGCGTGTTACGCTTTATATACACTGCTCATGCATGAAACTCTGCCCGCCCCTGACGTTCTTTCTAGTCTATTCCCCGCTCCTTCTCGTTCGGCGCAGTGGGGAAGAGCACATGGTGGAGACACAACAGGTGCGTGCTAATTACAGCAACGGGGAGGAGGAGAAAAGCCCAGAGCCAGAAACGTCACGATCCCGGAGGAGATGATTTAAGGCATCAAATATGGCCTTTGTAGAGATGGTGGAGATGGTTGACATACTGAACAGGGCTGACTATGATGGGAAGTATGGAACTTACCCCAACCCAAATGTCAGAAAGGCCAAGATCATGGCGAAAGTTGTGAAGAGTCTGCACAGGAATTTTGGGGTACGGCGATCCAAGGATCAACTCAGTAAGCGGTGGTCGGACCTCAAATTAAGGGAGCATGATCAGTATAGAAGATCAGGTGTGCTGCAAAAAAGTAAGTAGTTGTCCTTTGTTCCTATTCTTTATTTTTATTTCGTTTGTGCTGCTCCATGTGCTTTTCTTTACTGTTGTACAGTTTAAAATGGCAACTTTCATGTTCATGGACACATTATTCGTTCGTAGGAAACATTGTTCGTTCGGCCTCTAAAACACCAAGTTTTGTCCAGATGCAGTTCAATACATTTTTTCTGGCCTACTTCTCTTAAAATAATTTTGGTGTCTAGATGGTTTTGTAACTACAATGAAATGCAAACTAGATTCTGTGTAAGGAGAGGACACTCAGCAGCTGTTTACACATCTGGATGCTGGAGCACTAGTGTGGGACACCAGAACACCCTTTTTATTAGGGGCCCCACACAGGTGCTCCAATGTATACTATAGGGGTGACTGCATCTGTGAAGCTTGTACAAAACAGGTAAGTATTCAAGCTTGACAAAGGAAATAATATTTCTTCATCTTGGAACTGGAGACCACAGACCCCCCACCTCATGAGGAAGTGGAAATTCCACAAAGCAGAGGATGAGGAGGAGGAGGAGGGAGACGTGGTGGAAATAGATGGATGCCGGCACATTTATAATACATGGTGTGTTTTTTTTCTATATTTTTAGGTGATCGTGATGTTGTGGATGAAGGTCATTTCACCAGTGAAAGTGATCGGGGAGATCATGGGGTTTAATAGGGACTTGTAAAACATCAATGATGTTCAAAACAAACTGAAGAACATCATTGATGTTTTAGGGAGAGTTTAAAACCCCTAGAAATCCCAAACTTATTTGTGCTTTTTTGTTCTGAAAATTTTTTGAACTTTTTTAACATATTCTCGAAAAGCCAAATTTTGAAGACGCACACAGTGTGTCAACATGTGCTATCTGCCATCACGAGAGATCAATGTATGCGTTTTGGGGGTGCAAACCCTTCCTCAATAATAAAGCTGAGAGGAAGGGTTTGCACCCACAAAACACGCCCATTGATCCCCCATGATGGCAGCTAGCACATGTTGACATTCGGCAATTTGTGTGCATCTTCAAAATTTGGCTTTTCCAGGGGTGACTTCACCCCATCTGTATTTCTTGTTGGTTTGAAACATGCCTGTTTTACCTTAAAAGGACATTTCTACTTTTATTAATGTGACCTAAAATTTTTTTATACAACAAACATGTTGGTTTGTTTTAAAAACCTTTTATAAATGCACATGTGATTGTGCTTGTATTAAAAATATTGAGATTCAACAATGTGTGGCTTCTTCTTTCAATGCTCAAAAGCATTTTTTGTGTTAAAATTGGTGTTTTTAGTGACAATGGGGGTTATTTCCTAAGGACAAATCCACTTTGCACTACAAGTACAGTTTCTGTGCAGTCTCAAGTGCACTTGTAGTGCAAAGTGTCTTTGCCTTTAGGAAATAACACCCAACAATGCTTTATAATTTTACAGAATCACGCCATTTTCACGACTCCCCAAATTTCTGTCATGGTCAGCTAAAAGAAACGCAAGTAGTAAATGTAAGCAAATATTTGTTCAGTTTAAATGATATTTTTATTTAAAAAATGTCTCAGACATTGGCATATTGATGGCCCCCCTACCCGCAAAGTATTCCATGTATCTTATACGGACCTCATGGGCACTCAGGGGGGGCAAGCCAGGGCGGCCAGTTTCAAGCACCGTCAGGGTTGGTTCATTGAGATTAATTCCAGATTCAGGCCCAACTGAGCCAGCATAGTTCACAGAATTTCTCCTTAAAAAGTTGTGGAGAACACAGCAAGCCAGGATGATGTGATTGAGTTTATACTCTGCCATGTGTATCGGTGTAAGAAATAGGTGGAACCGGCTGGCCATTATTCCAAATGTGTTCTCCACCACTCTTCTGGCTCTGGCCAGCCGGTAATGAAAAACCCTCTTGCCTGGGGTGAGGGTCCTAATAGGGAATGGCCGCATAAGATGGTCCCTCAGTGCAAACGCTTCATCTGCAACAAAGACGAATGGGAGTTCTTCCGCATTGTCTTCTGGAGGTGGCAAGTCCAAGCTGCCATTCTGGAGACGCCTGTAGAACTCTGTGTGAGCGATGACTCCACCATCTGACATCCAGCCATTCTTCCCCACGTCCACATACAGGAACTCGTAAGTAGCCGACACCACCGCCAACATTACTATACTATTGAACCCCTTGTAGTTGTAATAGTATGACCCCGAGTTGGGTGGTGGGACGATGTGAACGTGTTTCCCAACAATTGCCCCTCCGCAGTTAGGAAAGTCCCACCGCTGGGCAAAGTGGGAGGCCACAGTCTCCCATTCCTGTGGGTTGGAAGGAAACTGTGGAGTCAAACAAGAAAAAAAAATAATCATTTTGCACATAAACATGGAAAGCAGATTAGACACAAACATTCTTGGCCAACATCAGTATTACATTTTTTTAGGGAGTATTTAAAGACAAAGGTTATAAGGTCCACCTATCAGATTCCCCCCCCCCCCTTTCATGGGCCATTTAAATACATTTATGGGGGGGAGATGATTTGGACAGGTAACCCTCTCCACTTCATTGAGAGATGAATGCCTAAATAATGTATGTTACTTTGGCCAGCCCCTCCTTACTTAAACTATTGGCAGCCCACTGGGCAGGTAAGAAGTGTCATAATACAAAGATATAAATACACACTGTACACATTTTAGCAAATTTTACATTCTGCTATTACCTATCAAGATAATAATAGGATACAAAAACTTTGAACATTACCATTTAAAAGTATTCAGACAGGCCCTTGCACTACATGCGTTGGGGAATTCAGCCATAAATATGTCCACAAAAGAGGTTGGTATATAGTGTGTATGGGTTTGGCGAAGTCAGCAGATAGAGGATTGAGGATAGATAGAGGATTGGTATCAGCTGAGTTAGCAGTTGGAGGGAGGGAGGGTTCAAAATAATTTTGGGACCAAAAAAAAGCCTCTGGCACTCTGCCAGAATTTCAAGCACAAATCACAATTTACAAGATTTTAGGGGTGTTTAGGGTAAAGCACTACTATGGAGCTGACAAAATACATTGTTAAGTGACTACACAAGGTGAATATAGGGCCAGGAGAGCATGCTGGGGAGGTAAGTGAAGGCATATGAAGGACAAAAAATTACATAAAAATCCAGCATGCATGAGGACAAAGGGGACATTCAAAGCATATTACAATCATGGTAATTAGGGAATGAGGAAAGAAATACAATACATTATCAAACAATAAATAAAATAAAATGCGATATTAAAGGATAAAAATCTTACCTTAATATAGTCCTTCTGCAGGACCTGGATCATGGCAGAACAGGTCTCTGGGATAATGATCCCCAGAGCCTGGGGGAGATGCCTGTCGAGAACTTAAGGTCCTGCAGGCTTCTCCCCATCGCCAAGTACTGCAGGGTGACGACTAGCCTCTGCTCCGGAGTGATGGCTTGCCTCATGCAGGTATCCTGCCTGCTAATATAGGGCGTCAGAAAAGCCAACAAACGGTGAAATATGGGGTCCGGCATCCGGAGAAAGTTCCTGAAATTGTCAGGATTATTCTCATGGATCTCACGGAGCAAAGGCATGTGACAGAACTGGTCACGCTGGAACAACCAATTCTTGGTCCATGAACTCCTCCTCGCCCTGTTCATGGACTGGCCTTGTGTCAAAGTAAGGACCCCAACACCAAGCCCCTACACAGCACGAACTCTTCGATGAGTATGTATACGCAACATGACTAGAAAACGGTCGGCTGCTCAGAACGAGGTAACAGAACGCACTGAAGAACAGCAAGGCCTGTGAAGAGCGACCTGAAAATCAGGAACGAACAAGAACACAATGACAAGTCAATGGTAACTCGCTGCACGTACTGAAGAACAGATACAAACCCACAAGCACAAACTGAACACCAGAAATACGATCTGAAAACCACGAGTTTGAAAGCGCGAATTGTCTCTCACCAAACGTTTACTAACACGAGATTAACAAATTGAGCCCAAAGGGCGCTTAGTACTGAACTGCCCTTTTATAGTCTCGTTGTATGTGGTATATGTCACCGTGTTCTTGGCGTTCAGAAATTCCGACAACTTTGTGCGACCGTGTGTATGCAAAACAAGTTTGAGCCAACATCCGTCGGAAAAAATCCATGGATTTTGTTGTCGGAATGTCCGATCAATGTCCGACCATGTGTACGGGGCATAACTGTAAATACTGCAGCTGCCTGCGGTACTAATAGGATCAGAAGAACACCAGCAATTTTCTTCAGGTAGCTGTAAATACTGTAAAAACACCTGCCTGCCAGTCAGTAGGAAGAGAATAACAGGAACGGATCTAGCTAAACTGAATACAGTGTGTGTGTGTATGTATGTGTGTGTGTGTGTGTGTGTGTGTGTGTGTGTGTATATATATATATATATATATATATATATATACATAAATATACAGTCAGGTCCATAAATATTGGGACATCAACACAAATCTAATCTTTTTGGCTCTTTACACCACCACAATGGAATTGAAATAAAAAGAACAAGGTGTGCTTTAACTGCAGACTTTCAGCTTTAATTTGAGGGTATTTACATCCAAATCAGGTGAACGGTGTAGGAATTACAACAGTTTGGATATGTGCCTCACACTTTTTAAGGGACCAAAAGTAATGGGACAATTGGCTGCTCAGCTGTTCCATGGCCAGGTGTGTGTTATTCCCTCATTATCCCATTTACAAGAAGCAGCTAAAAGGCCCAGTGTTCATTTCAAGTGTGCTATTTGCATTTGGAATCTGTTGCTGTCAACTCTCAATATGAGATCCAAAGAGCTGTCACTATCAGTGAAGCAAGCCATCTTTAGGCTGAAAAAACAAAACAAACACATCAGTGAGATAGCAAAAACTTTAAGTGTAGCCAAATCAACTGTTTGGAACATCCTTAAACAGAAAGAACGCACCGGTGAGCTCAGCAAAACCAAAAGACCTGGAAGACCACGGAAAACAACTGTGGTAGATGACCAAAGAATTCTTTCACTGGTGAAGAAAACACCCTTCACAACAGCTGGCCAGATCAAGAACACTCTCCAGGAGGTAGGTGTATGTGTGTCAAAGTCAACAATCAAGAGAAGACTTCACCAGAGTGAATACAGAGGGTTCACCACAAGATGTAAACCATTGGTGAGCCTCAAAAACAGGAAGGCCAGATTAGAGTTTGCCAAACAACATCTAAAAAGCCTCAGTTCTGAAACAACATCCTATGGACAGATAAGACCGAGATCAACTTGTACCAGAGGGATGAGAAGAGAAGAGTATGGAGAAGGAAAGGAACTGCTCATGATCCAAAGCATACCACCTCATCAGTGAAGCATGGTGGTGGTAGTGTTGAGGCGTGGGCATGTATGGCTGCCAATGGAACTGGTTCTCTTGTATTTATTGAAGATGTGACTGCTGACAAAAGCAGCAGGATGAATTTTGAAGTGTTTTGGGCAATATTATCTGCTCATATTCAGCAAAAAGCTTCAGAACTCATTGGACAGCGCTTCACAGTGCAGATGGACAATGACCCGAAGCATACTGCGAAAGCAACCAAAGAGTTTTTTAAGGGAAAGAAGTGGAATGTTATGCAATTACCAAGTCAATCACCTGACCTGAATCCGATTGAACATGCATTTCACTTGCTGAAGACAAAACTGAAGCGAAAATGCCCCAAGAACAAGCAGGAACTGAAGACAGTTGCAGTAGAGGCCTGGCAGAGCATCACCAGGGATGAATTCCAGCATCTGGTGATGTCTACATGTTCAAGACTTCAGGCTGTAATTGACTGCAAAGGATTTGCAACCAAGTATTAAAAAGTGAAAGTTTGATGTATGATTGTTAATCTGTCCCATTACTTTTGGTCCCTTAAAAAGTGTGAGGCACATATACAAACTGTTGTAATTCCTACACCGTTCACCTGATTTGGATGTAAATACCCTCAAATTAAAGCTGAAAGTCTGCAGTTAAAGCGCATCTTGTTAGTTTCATTTCAAATCTATTGTGGTGGGGTATAGAGCCAAAAAGATTAGAATTGTGTCAATGTCCCAATATTTATGGACCTGACTGTATATACACAATACACTGTAAGTGCAGCTAACTGACTCGTCTGCCTACTCTATCTAACTTAAATCAAATGACACTGTCTCTCTGTTTATCTCTCTGCCGCCGCAACACACTACACAAGGCCGTCATGAAGGCGGCCTTATATAGTGTGGGGCGTGTACTAAACCTCCTGAGCCAAAATTGGCCAAAGCCACCCTGGCTTTGGCCAATTACGGATCTCTGTACAGACGGCGCTGTGATTGGCCAAGCATGCGGGTCATAGTGCATGCTTGGCCAATTATCAGCCAGCAATGCACTGCGATGCTGCAGTGAATTATGGGCCGTGACGTGCCACTTGAATTTGGCGCAAACAGCCCATAACGTTCGAAATTTGGTGAACGGTCAAACGCTCATCCCTACTCTGAAAGAGCTGCAGAGATCCACAGCCCAGGTGGGAGAATCTGTCCACAGGACAACTATTAGTCATGCACTACACAAATCTGGCCTTTCTCTTCCATATATTTATTGAAAGATTTTCATACAGATTATACATTATACAATTGGACATAGTATGTCGTGTAATGACATTCCAATTAGACAGTATAAGGAATACAGTTCAACTTGTGAGTTCAATAATTATAACATTTTACCAACCTTGGTTGGTTATAACTTTTATTTAACATATATCCATTGTGGATTCTAGACTACCAATGTTATTAACCGTAGTTTCGTAGTTTTTTAGTTGTAGACCTCTTCACTAGAGTCGCACCCCAAATGGGATCTTTAGTGCCACAGGAGTGAAGAGGCCCCTTCTATCTTATGTTAATATTGATAAATATTGATAAATATGTGCTAGTTAGAACTAGCTGTTGCATATAACTTGTTTCTCTTGCCTATAGAAAGGTATTGCTCGGTCAAGAAGAGGAGGTGGGTATCAGTGTTTAGGTTAGTGGTTTGCGCAGTGTGCAGTCCAGTCAGTCCATGGTTGCCAGTTCTTGTGTGCTTTCGTCGCCTGGCCAGTGTGAGTAGCTGTTATGATCTCGTAGCTGTAATGAAGGGCTACTAAGTCAATGACTTGGGTTATTGTCAGGGGATTGTCAGACTTCCATTGCCTGGTTATGTTTAGTCTTGCCGCCAGGAGGATGTGAGTGACCACTGGCCTGAATGAATGTGGGATTGATTCTATAGTTAGGTTAAGTATCGCTAATGCAGGGGAGGGGTGGATTTTAATTTGGGTTATGTGAGAGATTAAACTAAAAATTCTTTCCCAGTAGTTGTGGAGTTTAGTGCATGTCCAGAGTATATGCATTATGTCGCTAGGAGAAGAATGACATCTCCAGCATATATTAGGGATTTTTGGGTTAAAGGTCGTAATTCTGGCTGGAGTGATGTACCAACGTAGTGTGATTTTCTGTGTGAGTTCCCACAGGGCCGCGCATTTAGTGGCTTTGTATATAGTTTTGAGGGCAAGTTGCCATTGGTCTTCCGTATAGGGCTGATCTAAATCTTTTTCCCAATTTTGGTGGGGTTTTAGTTTAAGGAAGGTACGTTTGTTGTGGAGAATGTTGTAGAAGTAGGATATACCTCTGGTTTTAGTGGCAGTGTTGGTAAGGTATTCCCAGGTTTTAGGGTGGATATTGTAGAGGGGGAGGGGTAGGGTTTTTAGATAGTGGTGTAGGCGCATGTAAGTGAATTTGTCAGACGCTGTTAGATTGAATTCGGATTGGAGTTGTGCGTATGATTTAACGTGGTTGTCATGTATTAGGTCTTGTATGAGAAGTATGCCTTTGGTGGTCCAAGTTGATAGAGAGATTTCTGGTAGCGTGTGATGTAGGGATTCCAAGGGGATGTGCCCTGGAGATGTGACGGGAATAGGGGTCAGTAAGGATACTGATTTCTTCCATGCGAGTGCCGAAGCTCTCATGGTCGGGGGAAACGCCTTTGGTATTATGGTTCCCAGTGGAATACTAAGTAACCAAGTTTTCAAGTTTGGTTGAGATAATGCGGAGCTTTCAATTTGTCCCCAAAGTGTAGTGGATTGTGATTGGAACCAGGAAGGTAATTGAGCTAGGATTGTCGCTAGGTAATAGTCCTCGAAGTCTATAGATCCTGTTCCACCGACTAGTTTATGTTTTACTAAGTTGTGTTGGGCACTCCTCGGTTTTTTCCCGCTCCATAAGTATTTGTTGAAAGTAGTTTTGAGAGATTTGAAGAAGGTGGTTGGCAGTGGTATAGGTAGGGTTCTAAAATGATAAAGTATTTGGGGGAGGCATATCATCTTAAATGCTGCAAGTCTGCCCGACCATGAGAGCTCGTGCTTTGCTATTTGTTGGGAAGTTGATTGAATTTGTTGTAAGAGTGGTATGTAGTTGCTCGAGTAAATTTTCTTAGTTTCTCTCGGGAGTTGAATGCCCAAGTATGATATGTCGGTTTCTGCCCATTTAAATGGGTATTGTAGTTGTAGGAGGTGTTTCATGGTGGTGTTTATGTTTATGTCTAATATGAATGATTTGGTCACATTAACCTTGTAATACGAAATCGAGCTAAACCAAGTGAGCAGTTTTTGTACTTCTGCCAGGGAGACAGTCGGATCTGTAAGGATTAATATTACATCGTCCGCGAATAAGCTTATTTTGTGGTGTGAGAGGCCTATACGCATGCCTGAGATGTTAGGGTGGGAGCGAACGTGTTCAGCCAGGGGTTCCATAAGCATGTTAAATATTAGAGGGGAGAGGGGACAGCCCTGGCGTGTGCCATTTGTGATGGGGAATGGGCGTGAGAGCATGCCTTCTGTGAACACTTGGGCTTCAGGGTTAGAGTACAATGCTAGGATGGCTGTTAGGATCCGTCCCTGGAATCCGAATTTGTGTAGGACTGCTTCTAGATAGGTCCAGTGAACTCTATCGAACGCCTTCTCTGCATCTAGGGAAAGAAGCAGAGAAGGCATTCCAGTGGATTCAGCATGGTGGATAAGGTCTAGCATTCTCCTGGTGGCATCTGAAGATTGTCTGCCTTTGGTAAAGCCAGTCTGATCTTGGTGTATGATAGTTGGCATAATTTTGTTTAGTCTGTTGGCAATGGTTTTGGAGTAAATTTTTAGGTCTAAGTTGAGTAAGGAGATCGGGCGAAAGTTTTGGGGGGCATCCGACTGTTTCCCTGGTTTTGGTATGGTTATTACAAGCGCTTTTAAGTATTCTTTCGAGAAGCTAGCAGAGGAGGCAGCGTGGTTAAAGAGATCTGTAAGGTATGGGATTAGTTGGTTGGAGAACACTTTGTAGTATTCCCCTGTTATCCCGTCTGGACCTGGTGCTTTGCCACTAGGCAATGAGTCAATAGTAGTCTTGATTTCCAGGTCGGTGAATGGTGCGTTCAGGGCGGTCAGTTGGTCGGTAGATAGTTTGGGCAGTTTGATTTTAGTGAGGAAGTTGTTAATGTCGTCTTGTGTGGGTTGGGGGGTATGGTGGTCATGTTTTAAGTTGTATAGGTCTTCATAGTAGGTGCTGAAAGCATCGGCAATGTCCTGGGGATTGGTCAATGGGGTGTTGGTGTGGGGGTGTTTAAGTAGTGTTATTCTAGCTTTATTTCGTCTTCCTTTGAGTCTTTGGGCTAAAGTCTTCCCTGCCTTGTTGGAAGTAGAGTATGAAGATGCTTTAAATTTCCTTTGAAGGAATTCGTATGAGTGAAGGAGAAGGGTTTTCAGTTCCTGTCTTAGGGATAGTAGTTGGTTTGTAAGTGGGTTTTGAGGGTCACATTTGTGTTTCTTTTCTAGGTCCACTATTTGGGCTGTTATTTTATCTATGCGCTGCGTCCTCTGTCGCTTATGATGAGAGCTTAATTTAATGAGCATTCCCCTCATGTACGCTTTATGAGCGCTCCACACCACGGCAGGGTCGGGTACCGATCCCTTATTCAACGAGAAAAATTCTGAAATGTGTTCTGAAATTTCTGGGGTGTATTTATTATTTTGAATTATGGAGTTGTTTAGTCTCCATAGGAATGTATTATGTTGAAGATTGTGATCTTGGATGGTAATTGAGGTGGGTGCGTGGTCCGACCATGCCATGGTGTGGATTACCGACTGAGATATTTTTTGTAAAATACGTTTATCAGCCAGGAACAAATCAATTCTGGAGTAAGAACCATGTCTGGGGGAAAAAAAGGTGAAGTCACGTTCGGCGCCATGGTGGCAGCGCCAGACATCATACAGGTCATGGGTTTGTATGAACGCTTTTAGAGGCGATTCACGTCTCTTCGCTGAAGCGGTGGAGTCCAGGGACACATCTGGGACCAGGTTGAAGTCCCCACACACAATTGTGTGGCCTTTTTGTATGGGTTTTAATGTACGGATAATCTTGCGTAGGAATCTCAATTGGTGAGTATTCGGAGCGTATAGGTTGATGATGGTGTAGGTTGCTCTATTAATGGTACAGATAAGGATGATGAAGCGTCCTTCGGGGTCTGGGACTATTTCTAAGAGTTGGAAGTCTATGGTATCTTTGACGGCTATCATGACCCCTCTGGTCTTGGTAGAATGCGTTGCGTGGAATATGTTTGGAAAGTGACGATTTTTACACAGGGGAGTGTTGGTAGCTAGTAGGTGGGTTTCTTGGACGCAAATGATGTCACTCTGGAGATCTTTGACGGTTTTCCATAGTGAGTGGCGTTTGGCTGGATGATTCAGCCCGTTGACGTTGAGTGAAAGGATGTTAAACGGCATCTTGTGGGTGTGGGTGTGGTGTAAGCTTCTAGTAACACTTACAGTTAGGCGATCTCGTGATGAGCTGGTTTTTTGTTTTCCCAGTCGATGTGATGGGTAGGGTGCGGTATGGAAGTCCGAGATTCAGTTCAGCTGGGTCCCGTATACAAGAGCGGTGAGCGTTGTATCTGGCTGGCCAGGGGGCCAAGGTGGGGATGGACTAGTAGACTGCAAATAGAGCAATACGTTAGGTAGCAAGGCAGTTATAATCAAATAGAGATCATGTGTACTTTGGGTAACAATGAAAATTTTGAGAGAGCTCTGTGTTGTGAGCTGGTAAGTTAGCTTGTTAGCAGAGAGGTGGCGGATATAACGTTGCAAGAGAGGAAAAAAAAACTTTGTAAGAAAAAAGAACAAAAAATAGAAAAACAAACAGAGGGGGTGCTGAGCACCTGTGGACCTCTGTATTGGGGTACAAAGAGTCACTACCACGGGTAGCAGAAGACTGGAGTGGAGGATAGCCATAGCACAGGGGAACTGTTGTTGCTGTTATTGGCTTTGTTGTATTTGTAAGTTTTCACTTGGTGTTTTGATCTAGTTGTCTGCGGGGAGAGGATGAAATTCTGTTATGCTGAGCAGGATTAGGTGGTTCTGGGTTTATGCCCCAGGTATGGAGTAGCTTCAGGCCCTTTTCTAGTTCCCCCATTGCGTGGGTTTGACCGTTGCGGACAATGAGAATGGTGGCTGGGTATCGCCATTTGTATTGCAGCTTGTGATTTTGTAGGCCTTTGGTGATTGGGTTCAAATGGCGCCTCATTTGGAGGGTGTATTTTGAGAGATCAGGGAATAGCTGAATTCCCGTGTAAGGTGCTGGTAGTGGCGATTTAGCCCTGAGTCCCATGAGCAGTTTTTCTTTGATGTGGTAAAAGTGAACCCTCATCAGGACATCTCTGGGGACTGAGGCAGCTAGATGGGATGGTTTAGCAATTCTATGAATTCTGTCTACGATGCCGTCTCTCGGGGAGGCCTCAGGGAGAACTAAGTGTATCAGTTCTTTTGCGTAGCGTGGCAGATCCGCGGGTAGTATGGACTCGGGGACCCCCCTCAGTTTAACATTGTTCCTGCGAGATCTGTCTTCTAAGTCGGCCAGCTTGGCACGCATCCATGTCTGTTCCTCTCTAACAGCTTCAAAGGCTTCAATGGTGTCATTCACTGTGGAGGTGCAGGCATGTATTCCTCTCTCAGCGTTTGTCACTCTATCATCCAGAGAGTGGATGTCAGTGGTGATCTTGTGGAAGAGGGATGATAGATCTGTCATGAGGGAGGTCTGCAGGGATATGAGCATATCCTTGAGCGTTGTGTCCATGACCGGCTGCCCTGAGGTGGGGAAGGAGGCCATAGAGGATTGTAAGGCCTGGTCTAGTGAGTACTGGGTGGGAGCCTGGGCCTCAATTTGCGAGTACCGCGACCGTTGCGGCATCGCATCTATCCTCATTTTTGCCTTTGCTGGGCTGCCTAGGTTGGGATCCCCTTCTGGGGTATGGGGGAGGTTATCCACGGTACCTGTATCCTGAGGATCATCTGTCTCATCATCCGGCAGGTCCGTGTAAGCTGTGGACGGCGCGGCCTGGCCGGCGCCATCTTGGATCTTCCATCCCGCCGGCTTGTAAGCAAATTCGGTGAGTTTTTGTGGTATGTGGTCTGTAAATCTCTTCCTGGAAGACATCCTTGTTGTCCCCTGCCTGTGAGGAGTGTGGATGGGTAGGTTTGATTCGTTTTTTGCAGCCGATGTCGTTGGATTCTGTCCCCTGGCTCAGAGCTGTGGAATTAAGCGTCCATCTGCTATCCCGGCTGGCCACGCCCCCCAAATCTGGCCTTTATGGAAGAGTAGCAAGAAGAAAGAAGAAAGAAAGAAAGTCATTGTTGAAAGAAAGCCATAAGACGTCCCTTTTGCAGTTTGCGAGAAGCCATGTAGGGGGCACAGCAAACATGGGGAAGAAGGTGCTCTGGTCAGATGAGACCAAAATTGAACTTTTTGGCCTAAAAGCAAAACGCTATGTGTGGCAGAAAACTAACACTGCACATCACCTTAAACACACCATCCCCACAGTGAAACATGGTGGCAGCATCATGTTGTGGGATGCTTTTCTTCAGAAGGGTCAGGGAAGCTGGTCAGAGTTGATGGGAAGATGGAGACGGAGCCAAATACAGGCAATCTTAGAAGAAAACCTTTTGGAGTCTGCAATAAACTTGAGACTGGGGTGGAGATTTACCTTCCAGCAGGACAGTGACCCTAAACATACAGCCAGAGAATGGGCACAAACGTCACTCTCTGATTTGCAAAGCTGGTAGAGACATCCCCAAAAATACTTGCAGCCGTAATTGCAGTGAAAGGTGGTTCTACAAAGTATTTACTTAGGGGGGCTGAATACAAATGCTCCCCACACTTTTCAGATTTTTATTTGTAAAAAAGTTTTGAAAACCATTCATAATTTTCCTTCCACTTCAAAATTATGTACCACTTTGTGTTGGTCTATCACATAAACTCCCAATAAAATACATTTACGTTTTTGGTTGTAACATGACAAAATTTGTAAAATTTCAAGGGGTACTTTTTCAAGGCAATGTATTGTATACTGTTGTAGAATCTCATATTAGCCAATGTATTTAATATTATTCATATTGATTTGCGTATATTTTATTGATTATTATTATTATTGTTATTATTATTATTCATATTATTATATAGTAGTGGTTTTATCAATATTATTATTCAATAAGTAAAGCAACAATTATTAATCTTTAATAATGTATACTGTATTTTCCATAGATTTAGAAAGTCTTAATTTTTAAGTGTTGAACTTTAAATGACCTCTGCTTTATGACAAGTACTCGTATTCAAGTGTTATCGAAAATGTATTAAGATAGTCTACTGGGTGAAAGTTCATTAGAATAGATTCAAGTTATATAGAATTGTCTCAAGTCTGAAATGCATATAAATCAGACAGATAAAGATAAGAAAACAGGTGGTTTAGAAATAATTAAAGTTATGTACAGCACATTAAATTAAGTTTGACAGGGTCAAACAAAGGTCTGCTTGTGCCCTCATTAAAATACATACATATAGTGAAACATATAACACATCTGGTGGGGTTATTGAAAGTTCATTTTCCCAAATGTCATAAATCTGTAATTCTTGAACTTAGTTAAATCTTATCAAGATGAGTAGAGTTTGATAACACAGCTGGGTGCCAGACTGTCTCTACATAGGTGTTTTTAATTGGACAAAACCAGTTATAAATCACTTTAATGAACATATAGGAATTTTGGGAATAATTAAGTTTATCTGGTTGTAGAACAGGTGTCAGATTTATGGTTAGTTACATTGACGTAGATCTTAGTGACCAATCATATGTAAGAGAGATGGTTGAGATAAGACTTGTAAAAAGGGTATATAAATGCAAGCTCTACAATTGTTAGACAGACAAGTCAGATAGGAGCTCATCAGGCTGAACTCTGTTTATGCTGCCCTATTGCACGGGTCATAGAGGTCAGAACCAATGGGCAAGTATCTGTCCTAACTTGTCTCCTCGTACGAGTCAGAGAAGACTTCTTAACTTGTTCCAGAATGTGGTCTCAGGTGAATTTCCCTCACGAACTTGGTCGAGCTGGAACCCAGAACTCTGTGAGGGGACCAGACCACCGGCCGATCGGCTGGCCCCTTTCAGGTGAGAGGTTCCCAAGAATTGGCAGAAAAGACCCATTCTGGTTCAAGGTGAGAACAATTCACAATTGTTTCAATTTGAGGATAAGAATACCTATATCTAATATGCATGCATTGTAAGAAACTGTATAAACTAGACCTGTATCTTGTAATACTTTGAACATAAACCTGTATGTTATCAGCTGTTAATAAACCTGCATTGCTGAATTTCTGCCTGGTTCGATACTTTACTATTCTACTATTCTACTTCAATACTGACATTGTGTATAAACACATATATATCCAGTTTTTATATTTATGTGTGCTACTTCTCCCAAGGTGTCTGACATGTGTGGTATCCCATTTTATATATATATATAGTGTATATATACACTGTATTCAGTTTAGCTAGATCCGTTCCTGTTATCTTCTTACTGACAGGCAGGCTTGTCTTGTTACAGTATATACAGCTACCTGAAGAAAATTGCTGGTGTTCTTTTGATCCTATTAGTACCACAGTCAGGCAGCTAGACTATTTACAGTTAGTGCAGTGCGTCCTGCTCACAGTGTTCAGCTAGATCCGTTCCTGTTATCTTCTTTCTGACAGGCAGGCTTGTCTTGTTACAGTATATACAGCTACCTGAAGAAAATTACTGGTGTTCTTTTGATCCTATTAGTACCACAGTCAGGCAGCTAGACTATTTACAGTTAGTGCAGTGCGTCCTGCTCACAGTGTTCAGCTAAACCTACAAGTTAGTGGGGTGCATCCTGCTCACAGTGTTCAGCTAAACCTACAAGTTAGTGGGGTGCGTCCACCTCACAGTGTTCAGCTAAACCCACAAGCTAGTGGGGTGCGTCCTGCTCACAGTGTTCAGCTAGATCCGTTCCTGTTATCTTCTTACTGACAGGCAGGCTTGTCTTGTTACAGTATATACAGCTACCTGAAGAAAATTACTGGTGTTCTTTTGATCCTATTAGTACCACAGTCAGGCAGCTAGACTATTTACAGTTAGTGCAGTGCGTCCTGCTCCCAGTGTTCAGCTAAACCTACAAGTTAGTGGGGTGCGTCCTGCTCACAGTGTTCAGCTAAACCTACAAGTTAGTGGGGTGCGTCCTGCTCACAGTGTTCAGCTAAACCTACAAGTTAGTGGGGTGCGTCCTGCTCACAGTGTTCAGCTAAACCTACAAGTTAGTGGGGTGCGTCCACCTCACAGTGTTCAGCTAAACCTACAAGCTAGTGGGGTGCGTCCTGCTCACAGTGTTCAGCTAGATCCATTCCTGTTATCTTCTTACTGACAGGCAGGCTTGTCTTGTTACAGTATATACAGCTACCTGAAGAAAATTACTGGTGTTCTTTTGATCCTATTAGTACCACAGTCAGGCAGCTAGACTATTTACAGTTAGTGCAGTGTGTCCTGCTCACAGTGTTCTGCTAAACCTACAAGTTAGTGGGGTGTGTCCTGCTCACAGTGTTCAGCTAAACCTACAAGTTAGTGGGGTGCGTCCACCTCACAGTGTTCAGCTAAACCTACAAGCTAGTGGGGTGCGTCCTGCTCACAGTGTTCAGCTAGATCCGTTCATGTTATCTTCTTACTGACAGGCAGGCTTGTCTTGTTACAGTATATACAGCTACCTGAAGAAAATTACTGGTGTTCTTTTGATCCTATTAGTACCACAGTCAGGCAGCTAGACTATTTACAGTTAGTGCAGTGCGTCCTGCTCACAGTGTTCTGCTAAACCTACAAGTTAGTGGGGTGCGTCCTGCTCACAGTGTTCAGCTAAACCTACAAGTTAGTGGGGTGCGTCCTGCTCACAGTGTTCAGCTAAAGCTACCTGTAGAAGGTTGGTGGTGTTCTCATACTACAGGCAGGCAGTTGATTTTGCTAGCTGCAGTATCAGTACATATATATATATATATATATTTATATATATATATATATATATCCCAGCTTAGTGCAGCTACAGGCCATTAGTATGTCTGGAAGGCCAAGAAGGAGAGGCAGACAGTCACAAGCCAATAAGAGAGGGCAAGCAGGCTCTGTGTCTAGTGCTGGTCGTGGAGACAGTGCATCCTCATCAGCACGTGGCCGTGGGACACGCTTGGCCTTTTTTTTCGGCAGCTGGCCGTGTTGAGCCGCAACATGCGGAAGACTTGGTCGAGTGGATGACCAAGCCGTCCTCATCCTCCTCATCCTCTCTCACCCATGCCCAGGGTACTTTGTCTGGCAAAGCAGCGGCCTCTTCCCTCGGCTCAATGTCATCAGTGACTCCTTCCCTAGCCCCACCATGTCCTCCTGAGGAGTCCCTCGAACTGTTGACCACAGTGTTGGGTACATGCTCCAGGAGGATGCCCAGCGTTTGGAAGGCTCTGATGATGATACTGAGCTCGATGAAGGCAGTAACATGAGCACAGACAGGGGGGGTGCCCAAGAAGGACAGCAATCTGGCAGTCATGCTCCCCCTGCTGCAGCATACTGCCAGGTTTGCTCCAGTGATGAGGAGGGAGGGGATGATGAGGTCACTGACTCAAAGTGGGTGCCTGATAGGAGAGAGGAGGAGTAGGAGGAGGCGGCACATCACCAACGAGGAAGGATGCCCTCCAGGGGCCAGCCTAAGGGCAGCACATTGACTGCATCACACCCCAAAGCTCCACATGTGCAGGGCGCTGCAGTCTCTGCGCGTTATTCAAAAAGTTCTTTGGTGTGGGCCTTTTTTTAGACGAGTGCATCAGATCGCACCGCTGCTATTTGCAACATATGCCTCAAGCGTATCTCGCGTGGCCAAAACATCTCCCGCTTGGGTACCACATACTTGACCAGACATATGTTGACCTGCCATGCAGTTTTTTGGCAAGCGTATCTAAAAGACCCACACCAAAGAACAAAGAGGACCTCTCCTTGCTCCTCATCAGCTGAGATTTCCAACCCCACTAGACCTTCAGTCCTCTCTGAGACCTGCACTGAGAGGAATGAAGGTGTAGAATTAGGTGTGTCACAGCCAAGTACTTGTGGGCAATCTGCTTTTGGTACACTGACGTCAGATTGTACCAGGCAAATTTCCCTGCCCCAGCTGCTGCACCGCCGAAAGAAGTTTGCTCCCAGCCATCCACATGCCCAGCGATTGAATGCTAGCTTGGCAAAATTGCTAGCACTTCAACTGCTGCCTTTTCAGTTGGTAGACTCTGCCCCCTTCCGTGAGTTTGTGGAATGTGCGGTTCCTCGGTGGCAGGTACCCAAACGCCACTTTTTCTCACGGAAGGCGATTCCGGCTCTCTACCGGCATGTGGAAGGCAATGTCCATGCCTCGCTGGACAGGGCGGTCAGCGGTAAGGTGCATATTACCGCTGACTCATGGTCCAGCAGGCATGGACAGGGACGTTACCTAAGTTTCACTGGGCATTGGGTGACTCTGCTGGCAGCTGGGAAGGATGCAGGACAAGGTGCAGTAGTGTTGGAGGTTGTTCCACCACCCCGCCTCCAAAATGCTAATGATTGTGACACACCTCTCTCCTCCACCCCCTCCTCTTCTTCTTCCTCCATGGCCTCTTCTTTGGAACCAGCGGTGCTCCGTAGTCGTTCAAGGGGCTACGCAAGTACGCAGGCCAAAAGATGCCATGCGGTGCTTGAGCTGGTGTGCTTGGGGGACAGGAGCCACACTGGGGCAGAGGTTCTGTCAGCTCTGCAGGGGCAGGTTCAGAGATGGTTGATGCCACGCCAACTTAAGGCAGGAATGGTGGTTTGCGACAATGGCACCAACCTCCTCTCTGCCCTCCGACAGGGACAAATGACCCATGTGCCCTGTTTGGCTCACGTCCTTAACTTGGTGGTGCAGCGGTTCTTGGGCAGGTACCCAGGCTTACAGGATGTCCTGAGGCAGGCCAGGAAAGTCTGTGTGCATTTCCGCCGGTCATATAATGCCAGTGCTCGGCTGACGGACCTCCAAAAGGAGTTTAACCTGCCCAAGAACCGCCTAATCTGTGACAGGCCCACCAGGTGGAACTCAACGTTGGCCATGCTGCAGCGGCTGCACACACAGCAGAGGGCCATCAATGAGTACCTGTGCGACTATGGCACCAGGACAGGGTCAGGGGAGCTTGTTTTTTTTTCCCCACGCCAGTGGGCCATGATCAGGGATGCATGCACTGTCCTGTCACCATTTGAGGAGGCCACGAGGATGGTGAGCAGTGACAGTGCATGCATCAGTGACACTGTCCCCCTTGTCCACCTGTTGGCGCACACGCTGCATGGAATAATGGACAGGGCACTTGAGGCAGAACAGAGGCAGGAAGAGGAGGACTTCCTTAGCTCTCAAGGCCCCCTTTATCCAGACAGTGTTCCTGCGTGCCCGCCGATCACACAGGAAGAGGACGAGGAGGAGGAGGAGGAGGAAGATTGTGTCAGTATGGAGGTGGAGCCTGGCACTCAGCATCAGCAGCAGTCTTTAAGGGATCAGTCCCAAGAAACATATGGACTTGTACGTGGCTGGGAGGAGGTGGCTGCAGACCATGTCGTCCTTAGTGACCCAGAGGACTCCGGACCGAATGCCTCAGCAAACCTACGCTGCATGGCCTCCCTGATCCTGCAAAGCCTGCGTAAGGATCCTCGTATTCGTGGTATCAAGGAGAAGGACCAATACTGGCTGGCAACCCTCCTTGATCCACGTTACAAGGGTAAGGTTGCGGACCTTATCTTGCCATCGCAGAGGGAGCAGAGGATGAAACATCTTCGGGAGGCCTTGCAGAAAGGTCTGTGCAACGCGTTCCCAGAGACTGGGAGGCTACAAACTCCTGTTTCTGGACAACGTGTTGCTGAGGCTTCGGTCAGTCAAAGAAGGAGCGGTGGAGAGGGTGGCCGTCTGACCGATGCGTTCAGACAATTTTTTGGTCCGCAGCCCCAAGGTATGATCAGTTCCAGCAACCATCGCCAGCGTCTGTTTTACATGGTGCAGGAATACCTAGGGGCAAGATCAGATTTGGACACCTTTCCCACCGAAAATCCTCTGGATTACTGGGTCTTGAGGATGGATCACTGGCCAGAGCTTGCACAGTATGCAATTGAGCTACTGGCCTGTCCTGCATCCAGCGTTCTTTCGGAACGCACATTCAGTGCTGCTGGAGGCGTGGTAACAGATCACAGGGTGCGTCTGTCCACCGACTCGGTCGATCGACTGACCTTCATAAAAATGAATCAGTCTTGGATCACCACCAGCTACCAAGCACCTGATGCTGATGTAACCGAATAATTTTTTTTGAAATCTCAGATCCCTTTAAAGACTGCCTATGCTGATGCTGAGTGACTATCCCTGAGTAATTATCCTCTTCCTCCTCAATGATCACGCTGATAGCTTGTAAGAACATTTTTGGTTCTGGGCGCCACCACCAGTGCCTAAGGCACAATTTTTCAGCCCCTGTTTAACAGGGGCGTGTAATTACAATTTTTGATGCAATACTTTGCAGCAGGGCTCGTTCCTGCGTTCCAACTAGAGTGTCTGTGAGGGGTTGCAGTGTTGTGGCACCAGCACCAGTGCCTAAGGCCCAATTTTTCTGCCCCTGTTTAACAGGGGCGTGTAATTACAATTTTTGATGCAATACTTTGCAGCAGGGCTCGTTCCTGCGTTCCAACTAGAGTGTCTGTGAGGGGTTGCAGTGTTGTGGCACCAGTGCCTAAGGCCCAATTTTTCTGCCCCTGTTTAACAGGGCGTGTAATTACAATTTTTGATGCAATACTTTGCAGCAGGGCTCGTTCCTGCGTTCCAACTAGAGTGTCTGTGAGGGGTTGCAGTGTTGTGGCACCAGCACCAGTGCCTAAGGCCTAATTTTTCAGCTCCTGTTCAACAGGGGCATGTAATTACAATTCTTGATCTAATATTTCACAGCAGGGCCCATTTCTGCACCCACCAAGAGCGAGTGAGGACTTTCAGTGTTGTGGCACCAGCACCACCACCACCACCACCAAAGGCCCAATTTTTCTGCCCTTGTTCAGCAGGGGCATGTAATTACAATTCTTGATCTAATATTTCACAGCAGGGCCCATTTCTGCACCCACCAAGAGCGAGTGAGGACTTACAGTGATGTGGCACCACCACCACCACCACCAAAAGCCCAGTTTTTCTGCCCCTGTTCAACAGGGGCATGTAATTACAATTCTTGATCTAATATTTCACAGCAGGGCCCTGTGAGGGCTTACAGTGTTGTGGCCACAACAACACCTAAGGCCCAAATATCTGCTGAGTATATAGGGCAGGCCCCTACTTTCAAACATCTAACTTACAAACGACTCCTACTTGCAAACGGAAGGAGACAACAGGAAGTGAGATGAAATCTACCCCTAGGAAGGGAAATTCTCTCCTGTAAGAGTTAATATGGGAAAAACATTTCTCCTTTCCACTGATGCTTTCCAATCCTTGTTCCACAAAAAACCCGAAATTTTCAAAAAACATTTGTCATTGGGACAAAAGTGAGGTGAAATCTTCTGAAGAGGAGGAAAGACAGCAAAACAAATGTCACAGGGGTGATAACCCTTCCCTATGTTTTCCAAAAAGCTTAAAAAAGATTTTTTGGCTGGAGCTAAACACGTTAAAAATGTACCCGTTTAAAATTACAAACAGATTCTACTGAACAACAAACCTACAGTCCCTGTCTTGTTTGCACCGCCTGCATACTGCTGTTCAGAGTATATAGGGCCTGGTGGCCCCACACCTTTCCTTATTTTAATTTGGGTGCGGGGTTCCCCTTAATATCCATACAAGACCCAAAGGGCCTGGTAATGGACTGGGGGGTACCCATGCCGTTTGTCTCACTGATTTTCATCCATATTGCCAGGACCCGACATTACATTAAACCCGCAAGCAGTTTTAAATGAGATTTTTTTCTTTAAAAATGACATTTGGTGCAGGGACTGTTCTAAACACGGGAAACACGCGCCACTTTACAGGCATACTATAGACACCCCCCAGGTACGATATTTAAAGGAATATTTCACTTTTTTTTTTTTTTTACTTTAAGCATCATTAAAATCACTGCTCCCGAAAAAACGGCCGTTTTTAAAAGTTTTTTTTGCATTGATACATGTCCCCTGGGGTAGGACCCGGGTCCCCAAACTTAGGACAATACCATGCAAATTAGCCTTTAAAATGAGCACTTTTGATTTCGAACGTTCGAGTCCCATAGACGTCAATGGGGTTCTAACGTTCGTGCGAATTTTTGGTCCGTTCGCAGGTTCTGGTGCGAAACGAACCGGTGGGTGTTCGGCTCATCCCTAATGACACATGTAGCCCACACATTTTATGTTATTATTATTTCCATAGGGAATGCTGGTATTTGTATTCCTTCTGTTTTATGTTTACCATCATGCAGATAGCTGGCTCCTTGCCCTACGTATCAAATGCTGGTATTTGCAGTTCATATACTTCATGTTATCATTGTCTTCAAATGGTATCTTGGTCATCACTTTTTTTTTTTTTTAATTGTATATTTATTTGGTTATAAGAAAAAAATATCCAAACATTTTACATTATACATTACATTAGCAATGACAATGCCATGTTAACAAACAACATATTGAAAAAAAATTAAAAGACAACAAACACATATGAAAAAAAAAAGAAGTGTAATTACATACAAATGATGTCCATGGATACAGGTTACAGGGGTGGCACGTATCGCTTCTTAATAGTATAGAAAATAGGTGACTTGTGACTATACATTTCAAATCAAGAGTAATCATAAAAACTAGGGTA